>NC_135378.1:82561440-82783940 GCF_049243985.1 Paroedura picta | reverse complement strand
TCCTTGCGTGTCCCCTGTCCAAATGCCAACCAGGGCTGATCCTGCTTCATTTTTGAGACGTGTGAGATCCATCTAGCCCAGGGTTTCCCAACCCATGTACCAGGATACAGTAGTGTACCTTGAGCACCCTCAGATGTACTGTGGCATGTACCCTCAGATGTACTGAGCCTTCGGGGAGGGCGGTATATAAATCTAAATAGATATAAATAAATGAATGAATGAATGAATGAATGAATGAATGAATGAATGAATGAATGAATAAACAAATATTAAAATTTTTACTGTATTTTATACGAGGGTGCGGGAGAGGGTGTGGCCAGCTGATATCACCTCCATGGTACCCCCAAAGCCTGATAAATATTTCAGGACTACCTCCATGATCAAAAATTTGGAAAAGGCTGGAGGAGTTGTGAACACCCCAGAAGATAAGGGTCCCGTGAGATCTGAATATGCTGGGAAAGTGAGCAAATGAGAACAAGGTGAAAGTCACTAAGGAAAAGTGCAGAGTTCTATATCTGGGTCACAAAAACGAGAAGCATGCCTACTGGAGGGGAGATACTGGAGGGTAGCAATGTGGGTGAACGAGATCTTGGGGGACTTGTGGACCATAAGTAAAATATGAGCAGGCAGTGTGATGCAGCAGCCAAGAAGGTGAATGCAGCCTTGGGCTGTATCAACAGAAGCATCATGTCAAAATTGTAAGACATTATAGCCCCACTGTATGCCACATAAGTCGGACTGCACCAGGAGTCCTGTGTGCAGTTCTGGAGGCCTCCCTTCAAAAATGGACAAGGACAAAATTGAGAGGATGCAGAGGAGAGCGACAAAGATGATCCAGGGCCTGGGGACCAAGCCCTACAAGGAAAGGCTGTTCAGCCTGGAGAAGAGGAGGTGGAGAGCGGACAGGACGGCTCTCTTTAAGTATTTGAAAGGTTGTCCCTTGGAGGAGGGCAGGGAGCAGTTCGTGTTGACACCAGATTAGAGGGCCAGAAACAATGGGCTATGTGTAGAATGGTACTGGCTAGATATCAGGGAGGGGGGAATTTCACAGTCGGAGTGGAGCAGAGCACACTGTTTCCCACTCGCTCTGCTTGAATCTGTTGCTCTTTTTTCCTTCTCCGGCTTATGCCCATCTCAATCTGGTATGCCACAAGGCAATAAACGGAGCCTCCAAAAGACACCGTTTGTTGGAAGGATTGATGTTTCTTCTTCCGATGGGAACGTATCTGTGCCTTGCCAAGGCGTTCAGTTAAAAGGAATAACACCTTGAGGAGATCCAAAGCTCGGCTGAAGGAGGAATTCATACCCAGGGCGAGGCAAACGTATTTAAGGTTCGGTGTGCGTCCAGCAGCCAGGCAATGCAGTCCAAACCGGGGCCAAGGAATATGAAAGATGTATAAATACCAGGAAACCAGATGGCTTCAAGGCAGAAATGGCAACATGTAGCCAAGTGGTCTCCATGGAGACATGGCCTAATTGAATGACTGGCAGTCCCCTGGCATCTCAGCAATACAAATTCAACGGGGGGTAGGAGGCATTCAGTCCCACTCCCACAGGGAACCCTAGAACCATAGAATCATAGAGTAATAGAGTTGGAAGGGACCTCCTCGGTCATCTAGTCCAACCCCCTGCACTGTGCAGGACACTCACAACCCCATCGCTCATCCACTGTCACCTGCCACCCCCTTGAACCTTCACAGAATCAGCCTCTCTGTCAGATGGCTCTCCAGCCTCTGTTTAAAAATTTCCAAAGATGGAGGACCCACCACCTCCCGAGGAAGCCTGTTCCCCTGAGGAACCACTCTGACTGTCAGGAACTACTTCTGGAGGTTTAGACGGAATTTATTTTGCATTAATTTCATCCCATTGGTTCTGGTCTGTCCCTCCGGGGCAAGAGAGAACAACTCTGCTCCATCCTCTACTTGGCAGCCTTTTAAATATTTGAAGATGGTTCTCAGATCCCCTCTCAGTCGCCTCCTCTCCAGGCTAAACAGACCAAGCTCCCCCAACCTTTCTTCATATGTTTTGGTCTCCAAACCCCTCACCATCTTTGTTGCCCTCCTTTGGAAACGTTCCAGTTTGTCTACATCCCTCTTCAACTGGGGTGCCCAAAACTGAACCCAGGACTCCAAGGGAGGCTGAACCAGAGCAGAGGAAAGTGGTACCATCACCTCCCGTGATCTGGACATGATACTCCATTTGATACAGCCCAAAATCCCATTAGCCTGGGAACCAAGAGTGTGTGTGTGGGGGGGGGGGAGACATTGTGTGGCATGTATGGATACCAACTTCCAGATGGGCCCTTGGGATCCCCTGGAATCACAACTCCTCTCCAGACTTGACCTCTGAGCACTGTGGTTGGCTGTCCAGAGGAGATGATTGGCCATCGTGTGAGACAAATTGCTTGACTAGATGAACTACTGGTCTGATCCAGCAGGGATCTTCTGATGTTCTTATGAAGGTCTCAGTCTCCATGTCCTGTTGTTGGCCCTTCAGATGAACTGGTTGGCCACTGTGTGAGACAGGATCCTGGACAGGATGGACTCCTATTCTGATCCAGCAGGGAGCTTCTAATCTTCTTGTGAAGGTCTCAACCTCCAGAGAAACTGGTTGGCCACTGTGAGTGTGTCAGGAACCATGACAGAGAGACAGGATGCTGGACTGAATGGACTCTTGGCCTGATCCAGCAAGGCTCTTCTGATTTTCTAATGTTGTGTGTAACACTATGGATCTGGAGAAGACCTATCCTACGTAGGGCGGCTGACTTCAGGGATTTGGGGGCAGAGGCTTGGAAGGACGGGTCTGGGATTGGTTTTTTCTGGGATAAAATGCCAGAGAGCCCCCCCCCCCTCCAAAGAAACCATTTCTTCCAGAGAAACAGGTGTGGTCATCCAGGGACCAAGCTGTAATTCCAGGCCCAACTCTGAATCTGACCTTAAACTGTTACCTCTGACAAGTATAATTGTGGCCAGTGTGGATCACCGCCCCCCTGTTTTTCATTCCAATGCCTGTCAAAACGGCATGCAATCTAGCGATATATATTTTTAAACTATGCAGGTCATTGTAGATGCACAGAGTTAATTCCACCCAATTTCCACCCCCCTCCCGTCTTGCCCCCAAATGCTCTTTCGACTAAAGCACTCAGCCGACTGAACATGTCCGCGTCACGTTCCCTGCTGCACGGGGACTGTCAGCTGCCTTAACCCCAGCATAATACATCTGTCTGCCTGGGAAGGATGAGTCAGCTCCCTCTAAGGAAAGAGAGGCTGCAATCGGCCAGGTTATTAAGATAACGGAGGAGAGTATTTCCCCTGGCAAACCCAAGAATAACTGTGCGGGTCAACCGGGTGGGGAACCTTGCTTTGCTTGCGTGAACTGCAGGGACAGACGCAAAGAACCCATAGGAAGGGGGGAAAGAAATGACACTGGCTGAATACCGTGCCTGAAATCCAGCAAAATGATACCATCCACTATTCACCAAGGTTTTCCTTGTCCTTTGGAGCAGTGAAGGAAATCCCGTTAAACAAAACTCTTCCCCGGAGGAGGAGGAGGAGGAGGAGGAGGAGGAGGAGGAGGAGAAGGAGAAGGAGAAGGAGAAGGAGAAGGAGAAGAAGAAGAAGAAGAAGAAGAAGAAGAAGAAGAAGAAGAAGAAGAAGAAGAAGAAGAAGAAGAAGAAGAAGAAGAAGAAGAAGACGAAGAAAGCTGGCTACATGTGGGGGAGCGTGGAATCAAACCCGGCTCGCCAGATTAGAAGTCTGCACCCCTAACCACTACACCTAACCACTAGACATGAACAGCCATACTTAGGGTTGCCAGCTCCATTTTGGAAAATACTTGGAGATTTAGGGAAGTGGAGCCTCAGAATGGCAGGGCATAGGGAGAGGATGTGTATTTAGCCTTGTTACAGTAGGCATTTCCTGGTATTTTTCAAATCATCTACTCCTCTTTCCTGATTGGCTCAGTTGGAGACTTCCTGCTCCTTGGCGCACACTTCCTCCCTGCTTGCCTTCAGAACAACAACTGTATGAATGCAAAACATCGCGTAGACAAGTAGGCAGTTAGGGGCCTCTCTCTCTCTCCTCTCTTACAAACTTTGCTTCCCTTTGTAATAAAACTGTTTTATTCTTTTACACTCCTTGGCACTTTACCCTCTTGAATATTCAGACTCTGCCAACAATTAATATGCTTTCCTCCAAGCCAGCTAGAGCACAAGGCTTTGGCTCAGATGAAAAACCTCCACTTTGCACGCAGAAGGTTCCAAGTTCGAGTCCAGTTTGGTGCCGTGATTGAGAGTGGTAAACTCTAATGTGGAGGGCTGAGTTTGCTTCCCCACTCTTCCACATATCGGAAGGGTGACCTTGAGCTAGTCATAGTCCTATTAGAGCTTCGTCAGCCCCACACAGAGTGTCTGTTATGGGGAGAGGAAGGGGAAGGCTTTGGGACTCCTTCCTGAATACACCTGGCTGGTGTCAGAAAAGGTGTCCACAGGTGTCGTGGTCTTCACGGGCACCCGGTTGGAGACCCCTGACCTAAGTGTTCAGCCCGATCACCAGAAAAGGGAAATGCCGATGATAAAAGACAGGAAGTTCAGAATGTTAAGAGTTCAGAATTGAGCTCTCTGGGTGAAAAAAAAGTTTGCTTTCCCCTGCCAAATCAGGCCCTCTTGTGCTGAGCAAGAACTGATGACAGGCTGAGATAATAAACTCATCGAGGCAGGGCTCCATTTATCTTTTATTGTTTGTGCAGTGTTTTGCCCAAACGAGGTTTTGGTCCAGGTGGCTGAGGCACTCCCTGGTTGCCAACCATTAATTCTCGGTTTTAACACCCAGTTTATGACACGTCTGCCTCACAACAGCAGTTTCCCATTATGTAAGGATGACCTGGGATGGACTGGGGTAAGGAACTGGTGTTTCTTTTTTTAAAAAAAAAATAATTTAAGGCCAAACCTCATAGGCCGAAACAAAGATGCCTACTAAAGAAGATTCATCCTTCTTCCCTTGCCGGAGAAATCAAAAATAGCCTTTAAGAGGTGGCATATTTTATTTCTTCCTCTTTAACTCCTCTCTTCCTCCCAAGAACTCAGGGCACCATGCACAGCTCTTCCCTCTTCCATCTGACCCAAACAACAACCCTGTGAGGTGGGTTAGGCTAAGAGCGAGAAAGCAACTCATCTGAGGTCACCCAGGACATTTCTCCCTGGCAGAGCAGAGATTTGAACCTAGGTCTGGACATTGCTGCTAGTGGCCAGTATGTCTTTGTTTGAGTCCTTCTGCTGTCAGTGTTAAGGAAATTAGTTTTTGCACCTCATCCATATGGAGACCAGCCTCCAGGTGAGACCTGGGGTATCCTCTGGAATTACAAGTCATCTCCAGAAAAGAGAGATCAGTTCCCTGGAGAGAATGGCTCACTATAGCATTGGATCCCACTAAGGTAAGTGGGACAGAGAGAGCTCTGAGAGAACTGTGACTGGCCCAAGGTCACCCAGCTGGCTGCATGCAGAGGGGAACTGAAGTCAGTGGGGAACTGAGCTCAGTTCTCCAGATTAGACGCCGTGGCTCTTATGGATACACCACAATCGCCTTCCCTTCCTCTCCCCGTAACAGGCACCCTGTGAGGTAGGTGCGGCAGAGAGAGCTCTGAGAAAACTGTGACTGGCACCAAGGTCATGCAGAGGAGGAATGAGGAGTCAAGCCTGGTTCTCCAGATTAAAGGCTGCTTCTGTTAACCCACAACCCCAAGCTGGCTCTCCACACTTTCCCTGCCACCCTGATTGCAGCGTGAGGTCACTTCTGTTTTGGGACCGGCCGTGATATGATGCTGCGGCTGTCACTGTGCCCCCAACCCCCTATCGCCACACACAGCCCTCCCTCCAGTTGCCAGACACAACCTGACAGACAAACAGAAAGTTCTGCTGTGACAAACTCAGAACAGGCAATGGAGTCAGAGCAGGTTCTGTCGGCGTGTTGACCTCTCTTTATGCTTTGGCAACGAAGGCAATTCTTCAGCACGTATAGAAGTGCCCACGCTAAGCAGGCCACGCAAAACAGGCTGCTCTGCCTTTTGTCTTTATCCTGCTCCAGCTGAGCAGATGTTTCGTAAGCGGAGAGGGCCTGCACTGACCTTGGATTTATTGCCGGAACGGCTGATGAGGCCAGGAACGCGCACGCAAAAGACCCTGAATGGCCCACAGCCCACTTTACGGTCCAGTCATGAGCCCTAAAAAGCTTAAGAGAACCTTCTGCCACCCGGCACACAGGGCCTGGCTTCATTTCTGTCCAGTCTCCATGCCAACTTCAGAAGGCAGCAGGATATTGTTTCTTGATTAGTGCTCATGAAGGACAGTTCAACTCCCCATTCCCCCAGGGTTGCCTGGAGATGTAGTACGAGAATTAGGTCCAACTGAAGTCTGTATGAGGATGTGGTAGTACCTTGTTTTGCACAAAATGAGGACCTGGTTGTATCCCGTTTTGCCAAGTGGCTTCTAAAGTGGACCGACAGGAATAACATAATACTATGGAGTTTCTCAAGGGAATAATAACCAAGAAATGTAGAAGAATTCTCCAAAATGAACACATTCATTCCACCAGCTAGTAGATCTTTCAAACTGCACAAAGCCTGCTCAATGATCCAGGGGAGACAAACAGGGTATGACCAGATCCTCATATGGACTTCAGTTGGATCTAACTGTTATCCTGCACCTGTTGGATTTATGTTTGGACTCTCTTTTTTGTACTACACCTGTTGAATTTCTGCATACAGTTGTAGACACTTATATGTTTACGGCTCATGGTGGCTTCATTATACTTTATAAACATTTTTTTTTTTGCACCTTTGGAGGCATTATGATTTGATCATTAGAACAGTTTCTTTTCTTTCTGGATTTTTGATGTGGAAACACATCCACTGGTGTGCCCCCTGAAATGGAAATGACTGCGGATGTGACATCCATTTGCCCTGCCCCAGGGAGCATGCCAATAGTAGAGAGCCAGTTTGGTGTAGTGGTTAGGAGTGCAGACTTCTAATCTGGTGAGCCAGGTTCAATTCTGCGCTCCCCCACATGCAACCAGCTGGGTGACCTTGGGCTTGTCACAGTCTTGATAGAGCTGTTCTGACTGAGCAGTGATATCAGGGCTCTCTCAGCCTCACCCACCTCACAGGGTGTCTGTTGTGGGGAGAGGAATGGGAAGGCGACCGAAAGCCGCTTTGAGCCTCCTTCGGGTAGGGAAAAGCGGCATATAAGAACGAACTCTTCTTCTTCTTCTAGATAGGTGGTGGCGGCTGGCCAGACCTGGTGTGAACTGTGCTTGCTGTGCCACTGCCATCACCCATCTTCCAAGGCTGGCCCCAACGTCAAGAATGCAAGGCCAGCCTCAGGAGATGGACAGTGGAGACAGAGACGACGCAAGTTGCAGGACTCAGGTCCTCCCCAGCCACCACCACCTCAACTGCCCATCTTCTGCACACGGCCTCTCACTTCTTCCAAAATCAGTTTATTGCAGACTATGTGTTTCCACGTAATCTGTGACAATCTGATTCTTGGAAATTTTTTCCATTTGCTGTGAACCCTATTGATTGTTCTTTGTATCCTCCCTGTGGGACAGCAGAGGCAACAGATGCCACCTCTGCCCCCCCCCATATCCTGAGCCCTCTGTGAGCTCTCCCCCCTTTCTGCCAGCCTAACCAGGCTAAGCAAAACTACACAATACGAGAACACATAATGGAGTTACAATGGTTATGGCAGGAGCTTGTGGCTACAGGGTTTTGGCAACAAGATTCTCCACTCTCTGACCCTGAGAGCCTGGGGAATACCTGCTTGGCTAATTTCTGCACTTCAAGCTGCCACTCAGAGTCAAGTTGCGAGGCCAACCGAAGAGCCAGCAGCCTTCTGCAACGCGGACCGTCTGTTTCTGGCACATTCTGGAAGAGCAACGCACACCTGTTGCAATCCAGCTGGGCGAGAGTGGGCAGCGTCAGTAAAAGCTGGCGTGAAAAGTCTAGCCCATCATAAAAACTCTGCCCGAGTCGCTGCGCCAGCAGGGGAGATGGAAAAGAAGACGTTCCTTTCCTCTGGCCGTCAGCTGTTGATCAGACGCTGCCTGGCTGGCGCATGTGTTATTTAAGGAACCTGTTGGGCAATGAATATTCTCCGTGCTCTTGGAAGCGCCGTGATGGTAAAAGTTATTCCGTCTTCTTTCCCGAGGACTTTGTCAAAGCTCAGACGGAGGTGCCAGCAGAGAGAGACTTTGGCAGCTGTTCAGGCATAATCAGACTCTGATTTGAGATGAGGAAAAGAGGGCATTGTGGGGTGGTGCGACTCTTCCATTATCACACGGTGGTTCATTATGGTTGCCCTCCTCCATTCTCTGCGAGCGCCGCTTCCTCCTAAACAACCAACACCGGGAACGCCGCCATCTCCCCGCCAGGTTTATTTCAATTTGCAATCCTCAAATTGGCCAAATTGCACTCGAAAAAGGAGAAAGGAACACGGTCTTTTGAAACAGAGACTCTTCTGAGTCTGACTCCTCTTTGCTATAGGAGACAGGCCAGGTATACCATCTCAGACAGATTCACGTCCAGAATGAAATTAATTAATTCTAAAGAAATTCTGTCTAAACATCCGGAAGAAGTTCCTGACAGTCAGAGTGGTTCCTCAGTGGAGTGGGCTTCCTCGGGAGGTGGTGGGTTCTCCATATTTGGAAATTTTTAAACAGAGGCTGGAGAGCCATCTGAAGGAGAGGCTGATGCTGTGAAGGTTTAAGGGGGTGGCAGGTGACAGAGGATAAGCGATAGGATTGTGAGTGTCCTGCACAGTGCAGAGGGTTGGACTAGATGACACATGAGGTCCCTTCCAACTCTGTTATTCTATGATTCTATGATTCTAAGTACCTTAGAGACCAAAAAGATTTGGGGGATATAAGCTTTTGAGAATCAAAGCTCCCTTTGCCAGATGTGGTAAGAACTGACTCTTGAAAGCTTATAACCCCAAAATGTATCTCTAAGGCAGGAATTCCCAACCAGGTTTCTATGGAACCATGGCGTTCCACAAGAGCTCCTCTGTTCAGTGGCCTTTCCCAGAAGCTTGGTTAGCTGCTGACATCACTAGAAGTCACTGGAGCCCCTTCCCCATTGCTCTGCAGGCCTAGCTTCATTCTTATGGTAATGGTAAATGATCGATTGCTTGATTGACTGGCTCCTATAGCTTACTTCTAGAACCACTTCTGGGGTTCTTGGAAGCCTGAAAAATATTTCAGAGGTTCCTCCATGGCCAGAAAAAGGCTGCCCTAAGGTGCTCTGGACTGGAATTGAGTGGTTTCCATATGAGTGTGATGAAATCCTGGCTCTACCAGGGATGCTGGCAGCCTTGTATTTGATAGGAACCAATGGTGACGGGGAGAGGCCATAGGTCACTGGCACAGTATGCACAGGAAGTCCAAAGTCTGATCCCCCTGCCACTCCAGATAAAAGGACCAGCTGATTGGTGGTATGTGAGATCTCTGCTTGAAGCCCTGGAAGGCCACTGCCAGCCTGAGAAGACAATGCTGATTGAGATGGACCAATTGCCTGATTCAGGAGGCAGCTTCAGCAGAAGACTCTAGAGAGACACTGCCAGCCTGAGCAGACAATACTGACTGTGATAGACCAAGGGTTTGATTCAGTAGGATGCAGGTTCAATAGAAGACCTCTGCCTGAGACCCTGGAGAGCCATGGCCGTCCTGAGTAGACAATGTGACCATGATGGATCAGGAGATGGCATGTTCCGTAGATCAGGGGTAGTCAACCTGTGGTCCTCCAGATGTTCGTGGACTACAATTCCCATGAGCCCCTGCCAGCACTTGAACATCTGGAGGACCACAGGCTGACTACCCCTGCCGTAGAAGAACTCCACCTGAGAACATGGGGAGCCCTTGCCAGCCTGAGTAGACAGTTTTGATTGAGGTGGACCAAGGGTTGATTCAGTAGAAGACACATTCGTGTGCGATCAGGCTGGCTGGGAAAGGCGTCTCTGTCATTCAAAGCCGTCATCTCTTTCTCCTTGCATCTTAAAACCCCTTCCAAGGTACAGGCCTGACACAACAAACTAGCAAGTCCAGGGGAAACATTTGGGTAATGCACACAGTCAAGCTACAGGGAGGGCGGGTGGGGGATTGTCACTGAGCTGCCGAGGTGTTGTTGTAGAAGACCCGGCCGCTGCAGCTGTCAGAAGACAAGGGAAAAGTGCAAACTCACTCTCTGGAGAGCACAGCTGCCAAATTATAAACTGCAGATTGCTCAGAAACGGTGCCAGGCTCTGTCAAGTGGGTTGTGTTCAAATTGAAGCTCATTGTGACTTGGGGCGGGTGGATGGGGATGGTTCTCTTGCTGTCTCTTGGCCGTTCTCCCTTCTGCAATTGATCAGCATGAAGACTTCTCCACTTATTTCCTTTTCATTCGTCTCCTTGAAAACCAGTCAGCTTGGAGCCCGTTCCATCCCTATTGACTTTAAACAATGAAGCTGGGGGGGGGGGGGTGCTAGATAAATCCATGGCTACCAGAAGAAGGAGGAGAATGCACCAGGATAGAAAAGGGAGGTAAAAAACCAGACGTGATAAGGATCATCTCATCTCTGTCTGTCTACGGAATGGAAAGGATAGGCTCATGCTGCCTCAATTTGCCTCGGGGTCATTCAGGGAAGTGCAAGGAGAGTTAACCCTTCAATCTCTTTCTAGTTTCAATGACCAGGTCTCTTGTTTTGTTATCGGTATTTTTGGAAGGATCTGAAGGGGCCATTGCTCAGGTGTAGAGCATCTGCTTGGCCTGCAGAAGAATGCAAATTCCATCCCCAGCAGCTCCAGTTAAAAGGTCATAAATGATAGGTGGGCCCAAGGGAGCATATGTCCTTCTCCCCTCCATCACAACAACCCCACAAGGCAGGCTAGGTTGAGAGAGTGCAACTGTCCCAAGGTCACCCAGTGAGTTCCATGGCAGGAGAACCTCCATCTTTCAGATCCTAGCCCAGCACTCTTAGCAAGTACATCTTGCTGACTCATATTGATCAACCTTGGCAGCCCTACCAGAAGTCAAGGCGGTGGGGCTTTCTTCTCCACCACCACCCCATTTTATTCTCACAAAAACTGGACACTTGGAGGTACCTTGTGTTGAATCACACTATTAGCCCATCGATCAGAGCACATTTCCAGGGACAGAGATCTGGTGATCACCTGGCTGGTGGGCGAGCTTACCAGTCGAAAAAGGAAGGCCCAGGCCATGTGTCCAGTGTTGCACAGGAAGTGATGTCATTCTGCCAGCAAAGGGATGTCAGTGTCACACAGGAAGTGATGTCATCATGCCAGTGACTTCTGGGTGATATTCTAGTATTTGGGGGGGGGGACTCTATGATAGAGGTCTCTCAGTCATGATGACATCACTTCCTTGGCTGGGGCCTGTCTCTTTCCCAACCCCAGTCAGATCACACCCCCCTACCAAAACATGTTGCACGCTAGCTCAGTAAGTTTTCAATGACGACCAACAAAGTGAGTTTGTTTGGGGGAACTTTGGCCATGTTTTGGAGCCAGATCCGAAGCAATTTAGTAGATATTTTAAGCCTCGCCTCCCATTATTCACAAAGTCTGGGCAAATGAAATATCTCTGGCATGAATCCCTTTTGGGTTTTCCTATGCTTGATGCCTCTTAGAACTTATAACACAAAAGAGGAACCGCGGAGAAATATATGGGGGAAATAAATATGGCTCTCTTTCCCCTCCGATGCGTCGCGGCAGCATCTATGTGTCCATAAATTTCAGATTATGGCTCTACTGCCCTCCAGTGATGGATTCCTCTTTTCTTTAGTGAAGATGTGCCAAACAGCAAGTTACAAAAACAAGGGTGTTTTTCCCCCCCTTTAAAAATGCAGAAACGAAACCCCTCGCTTTCCCCGTTCCTCTGTGATATTAGGATTTCCCTTGGAGAGGTGGAGGTGAGGGGAGGGGTCAAAGCCATAGAGATCACACGGGGTGGAAGATGGGGGCGAGCTCCGTCAGCCGCACAAGGGAAGTCGAAAAATAATCTTCCCAGTATCCAGCGATGGAATGTACATAAATACGAAACTGTATTCATACATTGTATTTATTTTATTTATTTTCAGATTTATATACCGCTGCTCTCCATTCGAACTCGTAGCGGTTCACAATAAAACCATAAAAACCAGTAGAACCCTTAAAAGCCCCTTAAAGCAACAGACATTAACATTAGGACCTTAAAAGACGGTGATACAAAAGTTCCAGTTCCCACCCACCTTGTGAATCATAGAATCAAAGAATAATAGAGTTGGAAGGGACCTCATGGGTCATCTAGTCCAACCCCCTGCACTATGACCTTGTGGTCATATTGGGAGCAAGGATCCAGATCTAACCAGCATTAAGGGATCTCCCATTGGTAACTCCGGGACCCAACCATGGCCTCAACCATAAGCCAACATACATACATACATACATGCATACATACATACATACATACATACATACATACATACATACATACATACATACATACATACATATCTCTGTCAGCCAGAGATGAGCTGTAGAACTGGGGAACTCAGGCCTCACTTGGAGGCTGACATCCCTGCATGTGACTCAGTCCTACACCAGCTCCCAAGCCTGGAAAAGGGATCCGTGAACCCTTGACCCCCCTCCCCTGACCCTTGGACTGGACCTTCAGTAGCCATTCTCTCCAGGCAAACCTATTTCTGTGGCCTGGAGATGAGCGGTCATTTTGGGAGGTCCCCCCCCCCCAATATGGACGTTGGCAACCCTACAGAATAACTAACCTGCCCTGTTTCCCTTTCCAGTTCCCTCATTCTGCAACTTATTCCCATTTTACTCCTTGGCGTCTATGATGACATGATACTTAGGAATAAGGTTTAACATTAGTAGCTACATTAATGAATTAGAATGCCAATGAACAGGGAAGTGTTTTGTTTACTCTAGGCCTGTTTGTGGATATAGCTAGGCTTTGTGCTCACTGCATGCATGAGTTGCAAAATTCCCGGAGGAAACCCCTGGAAAGGGCTGAGTTTGGGGGAGCCTGTATGGTTGCCAGGCTCCAGGTGAGTCCTGGACTTCTCCCAGAATCACAGCTGTTTTCCAGACTGCAGAGATCAGCTTCCCTAGAGGAAAAGGGCTGCTTTGGGAGGTGAACTCTAGGGCTACATCCCTTACCAGGTTCCACACCCAAATCTCCAGGTATTTTCCAAACCTGGGATGGCAACCCTAGGGGACAGCTGACTTGTGTGGCCTGGCAATTGTTTCTCTAAGGCCAGGGAACTCCGAGAAAAGACGCCAGCCTGTTTCTGAAACCCTCAGTCCAGCTCTGCTTACAGCACTGCAAATTCCCTCCCTCCCCCCCCCCCCCCCGCCAAAAATGATTTTGACCCTGATATTCGTAACCTAATAGCCTAACTGAGTTGGGCTAATTCATTTTACAATTTTAAACAAGCTCAACTCTTTCTGACAGCCGGGTGAACAAATATTTGATTTGTAGCTTCAGAAATGAAAAGCTTTGGGTGAAATATCAAACCAGCATTTCCCTGGCTCAGAAAAGGGATGAGGTCTCCTAGGTCCAAAGGGGAACTGCGGTAGCCTAGCTGGGACTAAGCAAGTGTGTATGTGTGTGTGGGGGGGGGAGGAGAGGAGAACCTACATTAGAAGAAGAGCTGAAGACGACGAAATGGTGTGTAAACTCTACTTTTCTGTACCCTAAAATGTATCAAAGATGCTTGGAATCTCTTTCTATTCCTCTCCCTACAACAGACACCATGTGAGGCACATGGAGGCTGAGAGAGCTCTGAGAGAACTGGGACTGGTTCCAAGTCACCCAGCAGGCCTCACATGTCTCAAGGTGCCTTTCGCTTGCCTTCCCTTCCTGTCCCTGCAACAAAAACCCTGTGAGGTAGATGAGGCTGAGAGAGCTCTGAGAGAACTGGGACTGGTTCCAGGTCACCCAGCAGGCCTCACATGTCTCAAGGTGCCTTTCGCTTCCCTTCCCATCCTTTCCCTGCAACAAAAACCCTGTGAGGTAGATGAGGCTGAGAGAGCTCTGAGAGAACTGGGACTGGCTCCAGGACACCCAGCAGGCCTCACATGTCTCAAGGTCCCTTTTGCTTGCCTTCCCTTCCTTTCCTTGCAACAAAAACCCTGTGAGGTAGATGAGGCTGAGAGAGCTCTGAGAGAACTGCAACTGGCTCCAGGTCACCCAGCAGGTCTCACGCAGAAGAGGTAGTGGGGAATCAAACCCGGCTCTTCAGATTAGAGTCTGCTGCTCTTCACTACTCCACCATGCTGGTTCTACAATTGAACATTTTTTTTTTGCAAAAAATAATGCAAGCAGAACTGCATCAGCAGTTCTGCACAATGCTTAGTAGGGATGTCAACCTCCAGGTGGGGCCTGGGGATCCCCTGTAATCTCCAGCTGATCTCCAGACTACAGAGATGAGTCCCCCTGAGGAAAATGGCTGCTTTGGAGGGGGGACTCAACAGCGTTATACTCCACTGAAGCCCCTCCCTGCCACAAATCCCACCCACTCCTGGCTCCACCCCCAAAACTTCCCGGTATCCCCCAACTCAGAGCTGGCCACCCTTTGCAGCACTAAATTTGTCTTTAGAATAGCGCCAGAGTCACACACACACACACACAGACACACACACACACACCCCAGATCATTGTACATGCCTACCTTGGGATAGATCTGGAAATACCAGGTTTTGAAATCTCAGTAGATTTGGCGGTGGAAGGTGGAGACCACTGGCTTTTGGCAGGGGAAGGGGGACATTGCCCCTACAGGCAAGGCTCCAAGGCAGTCATCTCTGTTTTCTGGAGATCAAGGGCCATTCCAGAGGATCTCCAGGCCCCACCCGGAAGTTGGCAAGCCTGCTTCTGTCCCCAATCAGCCAGCATCCCTGAAGGTTGCTTCCTCCTGCCTTAAATGTTTCCGGACCTAACCAAGAGCTGACCCCAAGTGTTCTTTCTCAAACATCTCGGTCAAAGGGCTTTTTCCAAGCCATTACCAGTGGACGATCGAACCGGCCTCATAAAAGAAAAAGCTATCTGAACATTTTACCGGTGGCGAGGATAATCAGAGGATGCCAGCCCGAAAGAGACTTTAACCAAGAAAAGGGGGAAGGGGGTGGAAAGAGAGAGCTGTTCAGAAAGCGATAAAGAAAACCAGAGGCGGCCTTACCCTTCCTCCTCCGCCCCCTGCTTGAGTCGATACTCAATTTATGTCTGCGTTCAGGATACACGTTGTTGTCGGGAAAGATCGCATTTGTCGTCTTGGGAAGAGCAGAAGCCTGGGCAAGCGGCAGGCTCGATAGCCGGGCGGGCTGCTGGTCATCTCATCCATCAGATCAAGATGGAGCTGTCAATCCGAGACGCTTGCTGGGCCAAACGAGAGCTGTCTCGGAGGAAGTTTCGGACGGGTAGCCCTGCTGGTCTGAAGCGGCAGAACGAATGTGGAGTGCCGGGGCCCCTTGAAGACCAGCAAAGCTTTAGTCAAGGTCTGAGCTTTCATGCGCTCGCACGTTTCCATGACCTGAGAAAGTGTGCATGCACATGGAAGCTTATGCCTTGGATAAAAATTTGTCGGCCTTTGAGGTGTCCCTGGTGCCCCAATTTGCTTGGTCTAAGAAAGCCTTTCTCAGCTTTTTTACCATCAATGAACCCCTTTGAAGAAGCCCCAGATCGTGCAAAATAGGGTTCGGAAGCAGAGTTGTGGACACGCCCACCCAGGGCCCCTCCCCTGCTATGCCCATCATTGGTTATTGTGGGAGACGGAGGGTGAGTCAACCTGGCCATATATGGTCATAGGTTTTGGTCCTGACCTTTAAGGCCCTTCGTGGTCTGGGCCCCACATGCTTGGGGGACCGCCTGTGGCCTATTCCCCCTGCAGGGCTTTGCAATCTGTGGGTACTAACTTTATGGTCATTCCCAGCACTAGAGAAGCATGGCTGGCCTTGATCCAAACTCAGGTGCCCTCAGAAGGACCACCAGTGGGGCCAGAACTTCAGATGCCCTCCTACTGTCCTGTCCCCCCAAGCACCTCTGCCCCAGACACAAGAGCATAAGAGAAGCAATGCTGGATCAGGCCAAGGGACCATCCAGTCCAATGTTCTGTGTCACACAGTGACCAAAACCCAGGGGCCATCAGGAGGCCCACCAGCAGGGCCTGAACTTCAGAACCCTCCCACTGCCCCCCCACACCCAAGCACCATGAATACAGAACATCACTGCCCCATACAGAATATCCCATCTATGCCTTGTGACTAATAGCCACTCTGTTGCCCCAGACGGTCAGACCAGAACCAATGGGATGAAGTTGATTCAGAAGAATTTTCGGCTAAATATCTGGAAGAAGTTCCTGGCAGTTAGAGCAATTCCTCAGTGGAACAGGCTTCCTCGGGAGGTGGTGGGTTCTTCTCCTTTGGAAATGCTAATTCTGTGAATTCTGTGAATGGGAATTTCTGTTCCCATTGGCTGCAGAGGAGAGGACACGTAGTAATGGGTTTAAACTTCAAGTACAACGATATAGGCTAGATATCAGGAAAAAAATTTTCACAGTCAGAGTAGTTCAGCAGTGGAATCGGCTGCCTAAGGAGGTGGTGAGCTCCCCCTCACTGGCAGTCTTCAAGCAAAGGTTGGATACACACTTTTCTTGGATGCTTTAGGATGCTTAGGGCTAATCCTGTGTTGAGCAGGGGGTTGGACTAGATGGCCTGTATGGCCCCTTCCAACTCTGTGATTCTGTGATTCTATGATCATATGATTCTCAAAATGTGAAGCTTTCCTCCTCATCTCTCTGAGTCCACCTGGCCCAAAGCTTCATCCAAAGTGTTCTTGTGGGACCTCCATGGACTTAATTTTGACAGCCTCCCCAGGACGAAAAGTCCTGGTGCCAAAGACGTGCACTCATGACTCCGTCCTGCGAGCGGCACAGTAACGTAGCGGAGGAGTCAATTTTGACATCGGAATGATAATGTTCAAGGCCCTCAGCATTTCCTGGGGACTGATGACTGGCCGGGGAACATGATGGCCTGCAGCAGGGCTTTGGGCTGTTAAGCAAGACGGTCATTAATTTCCCCGGAAATGGTCTGGTCTGAGGACTTTATTGCCATGATGGGATAATAGCTTAAAAGTTAGGAGTCTGAGCATTTGCCCTTATTTCTTCTTCTTAATTTGGTCGGAGGATAAACAGCATCTTCGGAAACAGTAAACAAATTGGCACGAGAGCTCCGCTCAACTTCTGAAGCCCCTGGATAGGTCTAGTTTGATTTTACTTGTTAGTTTGAGGGAGATTCTTGCCAAAGATCAATCAGTGGGCTCTCGATCAAAACCACTCAGCTGCAGCTAGCGAACTTTGGTCACATTATGAGAGGACAAGACCTCCTGGAACAGGCAATGATGATGGGAAATGCAGAGGGCAGCAGGAAGAGATGAAGACCAAATGGGGATGGATTGACTCAATCAAGGAAGCCCTGGCCCTCAGTTTGCATGACTTGAGCAAAGCTGTTTACAAGAGGACGTTTTGGAGGTCATGGAGAACATCAGAAGAGACTGCTGGATCAAACTAGTGGTCCATGTAGTCTAGCATGCTGGCTCATGTAGTGGCCAACCAGTTACTCTGGATGGTCCATAGTAGGGCATAAAGGCTGAGGCCTTCATAAGAACATCAGAAGTGCCCTGCTGGCTCAGACCAGGGGTCTATCTAGTCCAGCATCCTGTCTCACACAGTGGCCAACCAGCTCCTCTGGATGGCCAACAACAGGGCACAGAGGCTGAAGCCTTCCTAAGAACATCAGAAGAGCCCTGCTGGATCAGACTAGAGGTCCATCTGGTCCACCATCCTGTCTCATGCAGTGGCCAACCAGTTCCTCTAGAGGGCCAACAACAGGGTATAGAGGCCGAGGCCTTCACAAGAACATCAGAAGAGCCCTGCTGGATCAGACCAGTGGTTCATCCAGTCTAGCATGCCGGCTCATGTAGTGGCCAACCAGTTTTTCTCTCACTCTCTCATTTGGGTCTGGACACCCACACGACTGATGCAGCTCTTGCCAGTATGATGACTTCCACTGAGTCTTCCGTTGAAGTTACCTTTCCTTCCTAAAGCATCACCTGCCTTAGGGTTGTCAGCTGTGGGTTGGGAGTGGCGCCTGGGTAAGGGCGCCTCATGCGGAATATAATGCCTGGGCCTGCGGCCTACCCTCCGAAGCAGCCATTTTGTCTAGGGAAACTGTTGGAATTCTGGGAATTCTCCGGAATGGGTGGTGGGGGCAGAAGTGCCGTGTCCCTTCTCCTGAAGGTGTTTTCATTTTGTGGGGGAGAAGATCAAAGCTCCCCAAAGCAGACTTTTGTTGTTGATACAGCAGCAGCTTTGTAGAAGAGGCTGTGTGTGTGTGTGTGTGGGGGGGGGGGGCAGAACAACCACCTCCACTGACATTCAAAAGGACTCTGCCTGTTTGTGACTGATAATGGCTTTGACATTTGCAGACTTTGTCTGAAAGCCCTGCCTAGCAACCAATTAGGGTTGCCAGCAGGCCTGGAGAAAAATACCCTGTCCCTTTAATAGAGCCTTAATGTGTGCAAATAGGCTTTTCCATGCCAGAGAGGTCAACAATGTTGCCTGGTAGATCACAGCCCATTAAGCCTCTGTTAAAGGCATGGGACGTCCGTCCTCTCCTCCCCCTCCTCCCCCCCCCCCCAGACATGGCAAGCCTCTGCAACCGGTGGCTCCAAGCAAGTCAAGATGGAGATGGCTGTAAAGGGTAACGGAACTTGATTGTCTCCATGTGCTCCAGATCTTCCAAATAATCACAGAATCACAGAATCATAGAGTTGGAAGGGGCCATACAGGCCATGTAATCCAACCCCCTGTGCAACACAGGATCAGACCAAATACATGAATCGATGAAGCTGACTTATCCTGGATCAGGATACCGGCCCATCAGTATAAGTCCTGGCCATGACTCTCCAGGGTTTTCTGGTCCTTTTAAACTGGGGATGCCGGGGGTTGAACCTGGGGCCTTCTGCATGCCAGGCGGAGGTTCTGCCACTGAGCCACAGGCTCCTCCCCACTTCTCGAGGTGAGAAATAATAGGAGTGGCGTCTCGTAGGCCCACCGAAGCAGACTAGAGTGACAACGTGGGACCTGAAAGTTGTTCAGCCCATTTGAATAGGATGAATGAATTACGTGTGGTCCATGAGTAGCTTTTAGCCACCAGGTACAGAAGGAACACTCTGTCTGGAACAGGGATGCTCCATCTTCTTGGTGTCTTGAGGCAACAGCAAGAGGACTTCTGGGCTTCCAGTCCCGTTGGTGGACCTCCAAATGGCCCCTGGTTTTGACAACCATGTCTTGGGCTGGATGGGCCACTGGCTGGTTCCTCCTTGGCTTCACTTAGGTTCTTAAGAACTGAAGTCCATCAGTGGCTACCGGCCACAAGGTATACATGGAACAGCCCGCTGGGGAGTGATGCTCTGTACTGGGAGAGGGAGGGAAGGTGATCGTGAGCCGCTCTGAGACTCCATCAGGCAGTGAAAAGTGTGGTATAAAACCAACTCTTCTCCAAATTGCATCAACTTCTATCAGAGCCAAATGCTGTTACTCATGTAGTGAACGCCAATGCCCCTCCCTCCGCCCCAAATGTCTCCTTGGATTTGCAGTCCTTGTTCACTGCAAGGGATGCTCCTCTTAGAACAAGCCATGATCAGTTATATGCCCCAAAGGAGATTTTTTACAACATTACTGGAAGTCACCCTGAAGGCAACACATTTGGAAGGGCCGGCTTACACAGGCTTCTGAAGGGAGACCCAGCTTGGTGCCGTGTTGGCCCATCTCGTAGTCAACAGGTACAAAAGGGTGTTGGAGGAAGAGGGAAGGGCTGCACGTTGCCAAGGCAACCATCCAGATGTTCTCCAGCCTTTAGAGGTTCGTAGATGCCCAGCTCCTTGCAAATAACGGGCAACCCAGAGTAATGAGATCCACACTGGGTTATGCGTCGGAATGTGCTTTGCAGAGCGCATCTGAATGCGGATCTCGTTCCTCTGCATTGCAGGGCTCCCAGTGGGATGCGCATTTCGAAGCCTGTGCCAATTCAAAGGATCAGTGGCTCGTTTTTTTTTCCCCCTCTCCCGGGAAGTGGGGATTGGCTCCATCTTCTTTTGCTTAGCAGCAAGAGATCAGGGGAACAATGACTGCAAAGAGGCATAAAATCGCACAAAGGAAGATACTTCTTCACCCAGAGAGTAATTAACATGTGGAATTCACTGCCACAGGAAGTGGTGACTGCTACAAGCACAGATAGCTTAGAGAGGGGATCATAGAATCATAGAATCACAGAGTTGGAAGGGGCCATACAGCCCATCAAGTTCAACCCCCTGCTCAACGCAGGATTAGCCCTAAGTATCCTAAAGCATCCAAGAAAAGTGTGTATCCAACCTTTGCTTGAAGACTGCCAGTGAGGGGGAGCTCACCACCTCCCTAGGCAGCCTATTCCACTGCTGAACTACTCTGACTGTGAAATTTTTTTTCCTGATATCTAGCCTATACCGTTCTACTTGTAGTTTAAACCCATTACTGCGTGTCCTCTCCTCTGCAGCCAGCAGAAACAGCATCCTGCCCTCCTCCAAGTGACAACCTTTCAAATACTTAAAGAGGGCTATCATGTCCCCTCTCAACCTCCTTTTCTCCAGGCTGAACATTCCCAAGTCCCTCAACCTATCTTCATAGGGCTTGGTTCCTTGACCCCAGATCATCCTCGTCGCTCTCTTCTGTACCCTTTCAATTTTATCTACGTCCTTCTTGAAGTGAGGCCTCCAGAACTGCACACAGTACTCCAGGTGTGGTCTGACCAGTGCCGTATACAATGGGACTATGGCATCTTTCCTTCAGATAAACCTCTTGATAAACCTCTTGAGCAGGGGTTCATAAAATCATAGATTCATAGAATCATTGAGTTGGAAGGGATCTACAGGGTTATCTAGTCAACCCCCCCCCCCCGGCAGAACACATGAAATGGCCACAAGAGCAAAGCACTTACACAAACCCTTCTACACACCCACTCACAATCTGACCAGTGGTCTGACCAGTGCCGTATACAATGGGACTATGACATCTTGTGATTTTGATGTGATGCCTCTGTTGATACAGCCCAAAATGGCATTTGCCTTTTTTACCGCTGCATCACACTGCCTGCTCATGTTTTGTTTACAATCCACAAGTACCCCAAGGTCTCGTTCACACACAGTGTTACCTAGAAGCGTATCCCCCATCCAGTAGGCATGCTTTTCATTTTTCTGACCCAGATGCAGAACTTTCTGGGTAAGAGAACTTACCCAGCGATAGTCTGGCTGTCACTAGAACAAAGAGGGCCCTGAAATCCGCTTAGGGTCCCTGGCCCCAAGAAGATCAAGGTGGCCTCAACAAGGGTCAGGGCTTTCTTGGCCATGGGCCCAGGCTGGTGAATGAGATCAGAGTCTTGTGGGGCCTTAATGGCTTTCACAGTGCTTGTAAGAGAGAGCAGCTCCACCAGGCCTATGGAACTGTTGGCCCCCATGTCAGAAACCCACCCAATTAGGCCTGTGACCATAGAATCGTAGGATCATAGAGTTGGAAGGGACCTCCTGGGTCATCTAGTCCAACCCTCAACACAATGCTGGACACTCCCAACCCTATCACTCATCCACTGTCACCTGCCAGCCCCTTAAACCTTCACAGAATCAGCCTCTCCAGCCTCTGTTTAAAAATCTCCAAAGATGGAGAACCCACCACCTCCCGAGAAAGCCTGTTCCACTGAGAACCACTCTATCAGGAACTTCTTTTGGATGTTGAGACGGAATTTCTTTTGAATTAATTTCCTCCCACTGGTTCTGGTCTGTCCCTTCGGGGCAAGAGAGAACAACTCTGCTCCATCCTCAAAATGGCAGCCTTTTAAATACTTGAAGATGGTTCTCAGATCCCCTCTCAGTCGCCTCCTCTCCAGGTCTCCAAATCCCTCACCAATTGGCAACCTAGTGCTTGATTTCTGTTTTACTGTTTTTAAATCTATTAAAAAATTATATTCTATTCATGAGGTAATTTATATTGCTGCGAGCCACCCTGAGTCGCTGGAAAGAGGGTGGCAAATAAAAGTAACAATAAATAAAATAAATCTAAATAGCCCAGGCCAGCCTGATCCTTTCAAATCCCGGAAGCCAAACCTGGTGAGCCATGGTTGGGTGGGGGACCTCCCAGTCTTATGTCAAAGCCCCGTCATCTCTCTCAGGGAACGCACATGGCGTGAGCAGCAAAAGCAGTTTATTGGGGTAGTGATACAATTCTCTTGCCGAAACGAAATTGATAGTCCAGATACCGATCCATATAATGTCAAAATAGGTTTCCGATGTCCTCACATGGGAAATCTCACCCAACCCGGACACGGAAAGGATGGACAAAATTATACGTATAGGCCTTATTTTTTATTTTAAAAAATCCTCTTATTACCCTGAGTATGACAGAGAAAACGGAATAGCTTCTTGGCTGGCCCAATTCTTACGCGCCGGCACATCTCTTCCTGGCAACTTTGTCGGTTCTCTTCGACGAAAACAGAAATTGGAAAGTTTGCAGAGGCTGCGTTCAAAAAAAGGAATGAAACGGCGGCCCCCGATCGAAGGAACGGGCTGACGGCCCCTCTTGCAGGGCCCTGATTAATGCCGGGCCGTGGCTGCCGGGTTGCAATTGTGTGTGAAATTGTGGCTCCGTTGTGACCGTTTCATTCCTGTCGCGGGGATGACTTATTATTTCTGGTTCCCTGTAAAATGATTGCCCAAAGGAACAGTTATTTTGTAACCTAGTCGGAGAAATTAAATACGAGCGCGTGCATTTCTCCGTCTCCGGGGGCCTGGCTGCAGCAGAGCCGCCCGACGCATCCAGCGGAAGGCAGAGTCATCCGCGTGCAAGCCCGGCCTCTTAAAAGCCGGTTCACACGTTCCAGAGAGGGAAGGGAGAAGACGGTTGCCAGTCTCCAGGTGGTAGCTGGAGATCTCCGGCAACTACAGCGCGTCTCCAGGCTACAGAGATCAGTTCCCCCGGAGAACATGGCTGCTTTAGAAAAGGGACTCTTTAAGAACAGAAGTGATTTTTGCTATATATTCCCTGCCGTGTAAGAAGATCATGGTCTGAGGAAGAGTGCCTGCACTCGAAAGCTCACGCCCTGAATAAATCTTGGTCTTTAAGTCGCTACTGGACTCTGATTTTTATTGTGCAACTTCAGACCAATACGGCTACTCATTTGAATCTATCTTTAAGAAAAGGCGGCGTTCTTGATTGATTGATTGATTGATTGATTGATTGATTGATTTTTATACCACTGCTCTTCCAGTGGACTTGCGCCGGTTTACACAAGATAAAAACTGTAAAAAATACAATAAAGCCCCATATACACCCCATAAACACCCCTTAAAACCCCATAAAACACCCCTTACAAAAAAGAGACAAAATAGATGAGACAGATGGTGACCAACCTTCTCCAGCCCTTCAACCTAACTTTCTCACAGGGACTCAAAGGGGATTGCACAAAGTGAACCAATGCTATTAACAAAAACAGGACGTTCAGGAACCAGGGCGCTGGGAGTTTAGAAATCCGGGACCCTCCCCAGGAAGAAACGAAGCTAAGGCCTAAGTATTCACTGGACACTTAAAGCGGTACAAAACTCACATAAATAGGATCCTACTTGCAATAAGCGATACATAGCTGTGAAGGTTCAAGGGGGTGGCAGGTGACAGGGGATGAGGGATCAGTTTGTGAGTGTCCTGCTTTGTGCAGGGGGTTGGACTAGATGACCCTGGAGGTCCCTTCCCACTCTTTTATTCTATCATTCTATGATTCTATAGCAGCATAGACCACTAATTGCTGATCCAAGCCGGTTTGTAAAACCACGAGGTCCCGCCCCTCCCCAAACCATGCCCTCCCCAGGCTCCACCCACCCACCCCGTCCCACCCCAAATCTCTAGGAATCCTCTGAGCCAGAGCTGGCAACTATAAGAATGAATGGAAACGGTGGGTAGGGTGTTGGGTGGAAGTATCAGGTCCACCTCTGTGGCCAGCCCACCCTTTCACGGGGATCCCCTAGAGCAGGGGTAGTCAATCTGTGGTCCTCCAGATGTTCATAGACCACAATTCCCATGAGCCCCTGCCAGCGTTTGCTGGCAGGGGCTCATGGGAATTGTAGTCCATGGACATCTGGCGGACCACAGGTTGACTACCCTTGCCCTAGAGAACCAGGCTTGACCCCTATTTTTGTTGTGATGATGACGTTATCCGTTCAATCATGTCCGACCCTTGGTGATTCTATAGGAAAGTCTTCTCCATTTGCCCCTGTCTCTGCTTCTTTCAGTTGGTTCATGGTCATCCCTGTGTTGGCTTTGATCGTGTCGAGCCAGCAGATCCTTTGGCGACCACGTTTCCTTCTGCCGCTGACCATGCCGAGCATTCATGATTTTTCTAGCGAGTCTGATCGCAGGATGTGTCCAAAGTAAGTGAGCTTCAGCCGTAATATCTTCCCTTCTAATGACCTAGTTGGTTTGCTCCTCTCTAAAACTGTCCTGTTGGTAGCTTTGGCTGTCCATGGCATTCGCAGCATTCGTCTCCAACACCGTAATTCGAAAGCCGCTATTCTCCTCCCGTCTTCCTTCTTCAGGCTCCAGCTTTCGCATCCATCGCTTGTAAAATTGTTATTGTAACATCCAGTCCATCCTTAAACCCTTGTGCAAGAAAGGCCTTTTCCCCACCCCCGCCCCCACGTGACGGATAATGAGAACGAACGCAAGGGAACAGGTCCAAAGCAAAGTATTACGGCAACGTTAGCCGACAACCAGCGGTGAGAAGCCTATTGCGTAAAACGCTGCCGGCTCTTTTTCTGCAAAGCCGTTTCAACGCCGGTCCTCACAGCGAGCAAATTGGCATCTGCAGGCAGGGGCTCCCTGCTGGGCCCTGCATTAAGCACCGTGGGGTTTGCCCCAGCTGTGGGGAGCTGTCTTTTATAAATTCTCCACAGGGCCATGTTCTGAACACCCTGCATGTTGAAAAAGCTTTTCCTCTGGCGGATTCTGAATCACTGAAAAGGCCTACGCTTTTCCTGTCTCCTCCCCCCCACCCCACCCCATCCCCAGGAGCAATGTTCTCCACTGGCTTTTACGAAACAAAATAGCTGAGCTGCCCAGAAACTCGAAAGAACTCCTGAAATGGACCCTGGGCATTCAAGTTACGGTTGGCCAGCCCCTATCTCGTGGTGAGGTCAGGTGTCATAGGTATGCACCAACCCTAGAGGCGATGGAAAGCAGGTATTTCGTCTGTGAATGCTCCTCCTTGCCCTGACTAGGATTGCAATATCACAGGCATGAGTGGAAGAAAATAGGCTACAGCTTTTATTGAGTACAACTACAGGACCATTAGAGCCTCTTGTGGCGCAGAGTGGTAAGGCAGCAGACATGCAGTCTGAAGCTCTGCCCATGAGGCTGGGAGTTCAATCCCAGCAGCCGGCTCAAGGTTGACTCAGCCTTCCATCCTTCCGAGGTCGGTCAAATGAGTACCCAGCTTGCTGGGGGGTAAACGGTAATGACTGGGGAAGGCACTGGCAAACCACCCCGTATTGAGTCTGCCATGAAAACGCTGGAGGGCGTCACCCCAAGGGTCAGACATGACCCGGTGCTTGCACAGGGGAGACCTTTACCTTTACCTTTACAGGACCATTGGCACAGGACAGGGACAGATCCAGCGTCCACTTGCTGCTTGATGTCATTCCGGAAGTGGACACTTTCCTCCACCATCTTGAACGTCCCAATTCTAACAGCCTTGCTCAAGACTTGCATTTCGAGGCCTGTGGCTCCCTCGGGGGAGTCGATCCAAGGTAAAGGTATCCCCTGTGCAAGCACCGAGTCATGTCTGACCCTTGGGGTGACGCCCTCCAGCGTTTTCATGGCAGACTCAATACGGGGTGGTTTGCCATTCCCTTCCCCATTATGTAAACCGCCCTGAGCCATATGGAAGGGCGGTATAGAAATCAAATAAATAAAAAATAAATAAATGACCATTTATATATATATATTTTATAAATGATTCAATGAACATAAGAACCTAAGAGGAGTCATAGCCAATCAGACTAATGATTTTATCAGGAGCCAATCAGATGTCCCTGAAGGTAGGGTTGCCACCTCCAGGTTGAGAAATTCCAGGAGATTTGAAGAGGGTAGAACCTGGGAAGGGCCAGATTTGAAGTGGGGAAGGACCTCAGGAGGGCATAACGCCATCGAGTCCAACCTAAACCACCCTGAGCTTCCTGGGAAGGGCAGAGGGTCAATGCAAAAACAAATAAATACCATAACCTCCAAAAGCAGCCATTGTCTCCAGGGGAACCAATTTCATAGAATCATAGGAATCATACAGTTGGAAGGGACCTCCTGGGTCATCTAGTCCAACCCCCTGCACAAAGCAGGATACTGACAATTTCTGTACTCGGAAGTTAGAATTTTAGGAGATCTCCGGGACAGGAGGCTGGCCACCTTACCCGAAAGACCCACAGAAAGGCAGACCCAAGATTACCAATGTTCTTGCCCCAAAGACCAGGTCAACCGACTTCTTGAACATTTGCAAGCCATCGTCTTTCGCTTGTCCGCTGGTTCCCATTAGAAGTCCCATTCCTTTATGATAAACCGAGGCTGTTCTTGGGAGTGAATCGGCGAGTCTTGATAACCCAGCTCTATCGGCAGCATGAAATACGAGGCGAGTCCAGACGTCCTCCCTCCTCAGCCCTTCCCTTCCCTTGGATTTACTGATTGAGCAGGCCCTCTTTTGAAGCAAGCTCTTGAAGTATGGATTTTTCCTTTCATCACCGTCTCTCACCCAGCTGCATCCATCATTAAGCTGTCCGGGAAATCTGTTGCCCGGGTGCGGCTGCCAGTCATATATCATAACCTCGGGGGGAACCGTGATGGATTATAAATTGGTTGTACGGGCCCTGCCTTCAGAGCCCAAATGAACGGACACTGGTCATTATTGGCTTCAGCGGCACAACCGTTAAAAGGGACGGATCTGCTCGCACCCAGATCTGCTGTGGGGAGAAATATTTCCTGGCCCCGGAAAGGGAGGGTGGGGAGACGCCAAGCAAAGCTTTAGCTTGTTTATAATTGTATAAGATTTCTTTTCCTGTGTATCGGATGAAGACAACAGATAGGCCCCAAGGAAAATGTGTTGGGGAGGTTCGGTCATTCATTGACGCCTCCCATTTTACTTAGGGCTGCTTTGGACTGGTTTCGTTTGCATTTCGATTCGGGAATGTTGCCAGGTTGTTCTGAAGCAGCAGAGCAAAGCCCAAGCCGAGTAGCACCTGTGAGACCAAAGTATACGAGCTCCCGTGAGCATGCCCACTTTGTCAGATGCTTCATCAGAGTCCCTGCACTCCCCCACATGCAACCAGCTGGGTGACCTTGGGCTCTCCACGGCACTGATAAGATTGTTCTGACCAGGCAGTGATATCAGGGCTCTCTCAGCCTCACCCACCTCATAGGGTGTCTGTTGTGGGGAGAGGAATGGGAAGCCGACTGTAAGCTGCTTTGAGCCTCCTTCGGGTGGGGAAAAGCGGCATATAAGAACCAACTCTTCTTCTTCTTCAGTAATATCAGGGCTCTCTCAGCCTCCCCTCCCTCACAGGGTGTCTGTTGTGGGGAGAGGAAGGGAAGGCGACTGTAAGCCACTTTGAGACTCCTTCGGGTAAAGAAAACCGGCATATAAGAACCAACTCTTCTTCTTCTTCAGTAATATCAGGGCTCTCTCAGCCTTCACTCCCTCACAGGGTGTCTGTTGTGGGGAGAGGAAAGGGAAGGCGACTGTAAGCCACTTTGAGCCTCCTTCGAGTAGGGAAAAAGCGGCATATAAGAACCAACTCTTCTTCTTCTTCTCTGAGGAAGTGAAAGCTCATACCTTGAGTAATACTTTGTGAGTTTTAATAGCGCCACTGGGCTCAAACGTTGTTCTTTAGCCCGAACTATCAAGGTCAGGTTAAAATGCCTCTACACTAGGGTCACCTAGTAGCTTCGGGTCATGGCTCCCTCTCGCCACTCACCCTTTTGGGATGTTCATGGGGGGGGGGGATGGATAGTTGTTTTATATGGCCATGTTTCTTCCTCATGTTGTCATTTTATGTCCCGTTTAATGTTTAATGGGGTTTTATTGGGGGGTTTTAATGGACTGTCGTAAACCGCCACAAGCCGGTTCCAGGAGTGGCGGGGAATAAAACTCTAAATAATAATAATAAATAAGAAGAATAATGGTGCCATAAATTATAATGGCACCGAATCGATTCCGTTTCAACCGAATCGATTCAGCTGAATCCAAACCAGTGAATAGTGATTCGAGTGATTCAGATTAGCCTGATACAATTCAGGCTGAATCCGAAACGCAACCAATTTCTATTTGGTGTACATATCTAATTCCAGCTGCTGTTCTGGAGGCAAGCAGGGAGGAAGTGACCTCAAAGGAGCAGGAAGTTTCCCATGAGCCAATGAGGACACTGGAGGAGATCATTTGATCTTGCATATTCCAACAATTTGAAAGCCGGTTCTTTTAGGAGGTGCATCTGTTTGTCCTGGTGCCGTCTCCAGCAACCAAATCAGTTTGGACTTCCGATGTGAAAGATTCCTTGCTTCTTGCCTGAACCATAACGTTAACGCCTACAGCATGGCACTGATTGACTGCCGATGTTTTTTGTCTCCCCCCTTTCGTCTCCCGGCCCCAATTCCTTCTCCAAAATGGTCCTGAAAAGTGACCTTGATCTTTTTTCACCCACCATCTTCTTTTCAGACTGGAAAAGAAGGGAAACCAGGTGGGAGAAGCTAATGAGGGAGAGGCCATTAGATGCGGGGGATGCTGACCTCGAGTGACAAGGCAGGAGAAGGTAGAAAAAGAACAAAAGGGAGGCCCTTAATTGTTCAAATAATGACTGTGACATGGCCGCTGAACCCTGGATATCAGAAGCTTTTGGAAGTTTTTATCTTCTGCTCCTAACTTTTCTCTCCCTCTGCGTGGGGGCAGAGAACAGAAGAAGAAGAAGAAGAAGAAGAAGAAGAAGAAGAAGAAGAAGAAGAAGAAGAAGAAGAAGAAGAGTTGGTTCTTATATGCCGCTTTTCCCTACCCAAAGGAGGCTCAAAGCGGCTTACAGTCGTCTTCCCATTCCTCTCTCCACAACAGACACCCTGCAAGTTGGGTGAGCTTGAGAGAGCCCTGATATCACTGCTCGGTCAGAACAGTTTTATCAGTGCCGTGGCGAGCCCAAGGTCACCCAGCTGGTTGCATGTGGGGGAGCGCAGAATCAAACCTGGCATGCCAGATTAGAAGTCCCCACTCCTAACCACCACACCAAACTGGCTCTCTGAGCCAGGACTGAGCAAACACCGGCAGAGAATCGCGGCTTGAATCAGCAACTCTGGAGTTCATCGGACCTGACGGTCATTGATTTCAAGTCACTGCTTGATGGGGAACGGCTCACCGTGTCACCCGTCATCTTAAACTTTGCATAAAATTGACGGGGCAGGAGGCTAATTAACAACAAAAGCAAACTCCAATGAAAGGAAATGGACAGGGATGTGCAAGAGCACGGCTGGTGATGTGGGCCATCTTGAAGAAATTTTGCCAGCGTGATGTTATCGTAAAGAAAGGCAGCCACTAATTTGGAGAACTGGGTTTGATTCCCCACTCCTCCTCCACAGGCAGCCAGCTGAGTGACCTTGGGTCAATCACAGATCTCTTAGAACTCTCTCAGCCCCACCTGCCACACAAGTTGCCTGTTGTGGACAGAGGAAGGGAAGGTGATTGTAAGCCATTTGGAGACACGAGGCCTGCTGGGTGACCTTGGGCCAGTCACAGTTATTTCAAAGCTCTCTCAACCTTTCTTCATACATCTTGGTCTCCAAACCCCTCACCATCTCCATTGTCCTCCTCTCAACACACTCCCATTTGTCACCATCCTTAGTGAACAAAACTGAACACAGTACTCCAGTCCAAACCAGAGCAGAGTAAAGTGGTACCATCACCTTGCGTGATCTGAATGCTATTTTTTTTTTATATACAGCCCCAAATCCCATTTGTTTTTTAGTCACCAAACTCATGTTCAGTGTCAGATCTACTAAGTCCCCTAGATCAGGCGTAGTCAACCTGTGGTCCTCCAGATGTCCATGGACTACAATTCCCATGAGCCCCTGCCAGCATTTGCTGGCAGGGGCTCATGGGAATTGTAGTCCATGGACATCTGGAGGACCACAGGTTGACTACCCCTGCCCTAGATCATTTTTGCACATCCTACTGATGATGTGGAAGACATCAGCCCAAGATTTTGGAAAGCCACTCCAAGTCTGAGTAGATAACACTGACCTCGATAGACCAAGGGCATTCAGACGAAGACAGTTCCCTGGGTTCTCTTCACATGTTCAGTGGCTAAAACAAACTTGTCATCGGTTCTCCTCACCCACTGTTCCTTTTAAGGTCACCTGTCATCATACCTGCAGTGACCAAATTAGAAAAGCCCTTTGTTCTACAAATATAATTAGACATTAGTGTAAACAAACCAATGAGTTCCTCGACTTTTAATCATAAAAACATAGAAGCATAGAGTTGGAAGGGACCTCCAGGGTCATCTAGTCCAACCCCCTGCACTATGCAGGAACTCAAAACTGCCTGCCCACCCACAGTGACCCCAATTTCATGCCCAAGTGATCGCTTCCACATACCAGAAATCTCCGGAATCCACCCTGGCCTGGAGGAATTTCACCTACCACCTCACAGTTGTGATCGGCAATTCCCTGGGCATGCAAGGAAGGGCCACAAGAGACAAACACTGGCACATCCCTTCTCTGGAGGTCCAACGGCCTAATGGCTGAGGCATTGCTTTAGGATGCTTAGGGCTGATCCTGCATTGAGCAGGGAGTGGGACTAGATGGCCTGTATGGCCCCTTCCAACTCTATGATTCTATGATTCTTCTGATGTTGCCTCCTAGCACTGGGCGTCAGAGTTTGACTACCTCTGAAGGTGGAGATTCCCTTTAATCACCAGTAGAAGTCCCCCTCCTCCATATCTTAGTGCAGGAGGGGGACTTTGAGCAGATAACACATCTTTAATACATTCATCTGAATTTAGGCTGTCCAATTTCTCATTTTTTTTTGTCCAACAGTCAACACCCCTTGGAAGAGGTCTGTCATTGGTCCATCGTGGTCTCCCCTAGAAAGGGGTTACATTTCATCATTCATGGATGGTTCTAATTCGGCGCTGAGGCCCCTGGACTTTGAGTAACCTCCACAGACTTTTAACCCTTCCCCCCAGGCAACTGATTGTCTTAAATAACAAGAGTGCTATTAAAGATGATGAACCTCTCAAGAGAAAAAGCTTGCTTATCGGTGATCAGTGGAATGGAGGTAACATTTTTGTACAATGTTGAGCTTTTTTTCCCGTTAAAGGAAAGCATCGGTGAGAAGGTCAGGATGCAATTATATTATGTGTATGGTATCAGAAGTGTGCAGGTGTCTGCCCACCCCACCGGTGACCTTGGATGGCCTGTCTTGACGCTTGGGGATGGCGTGCCACCATTTTAATTAGCTGAGCTCCTGACAAACTGCAGCCCCGGCATGAACCTTGAACATACCTCTACTGGTGACGCTAATGTTCAGATTGGAGTGTTACTCATTGCAGTGCTCTGATCACACCAGAAACTGAGTCCTTCCCAAATGGCTTGTTAAAATAAGCCAGCGTGGACTTTATAACCATGCTTGTAATCTGTCACCTTCAGGAATTACGAGGCTGTAAAAATTATTCCTGTCTATTTGTACACTCCTATCTCCAGCGGGCATGAATGTGTACACATGCACAATGTTCCCTTGAAAGAATTCTAGAAGCACCTACATTATATTATTATTATTATTATTATTATTATTATTATTATTATTATTTCTGTTCCGTCCTTCCCCAGTGGGTTCAGGGTTGATTCCAGTGATTTCTTGAAGGCTGGGGATCCTCCACAGATGCTGGCTGTTAGATCTTAGCACCTGTTCAGCCATGCAAATTCAATGATAAGAAATGCCTCTATTTCATCTTGGGAGTTGCCTTTCCCATTGTGACTCGTATCTGTCATGACATTTCCCCTGTTCCTCGCGCACTAATGTATTCCCATTAAATGCATGCTCTTGCTAAATGTTCCAGAGCATGAATCTCTCAGGAGCTAAACAGGACCATCTCTGATTCACTATGGATGGGGAGGTCCAGGGTAGCTATGCAGAGGTAAGCCATGGCAAACCACCTCTGTTTGTCTCTAGCTTTGAAAACCCTACAGCAGGCCAAACGGTGGCTCTCCAGATGTCCATGGACTACAATTCCCAAGAGCCCTTGCAATCAGAAACCCTGCTCTATCAATGGAAGGGAAAATCACAAAACTCCAGCTCCCTTACTTTGGCCATAGCATGGGATCCAACCAAAAGGAGAGAACAATTATGCTAGGAACAAGGCCAACGAAACAAGGCCAACAAAGGACATGGTGGGTAAACATGATCAAAATGGACACAGGTCATAGCATTATACCATTAAAAGAAGCAGTGCAGGATCAAAAGATGTGGCTACAGTTGACACATAGGACTGCCAGAATTGACATGACTGAAGGGCTAACATCATCATGATCATCAGCTGACTAGGTCACAGTGTAACTGGAGATAGAAGGTGACACTACATAATGTATGGCATGTCTGTTAGAACTTTGGAGAACTTATTTTCAGAGTCTGGATGGGATTTCCCTATTTGGGTTGCCAAGTGCCCCCTAGCCTCTTTGGGGGACAGAGTTGTCAAATCCAGGTTGAGAAACTCATGGAGATTTGGGGATGGAGTGGGGGAAGAAGATACAACGCCCTAGAGTCCATCTGCAAAAGCAACCATTTCTTCAAGAACTGATCTCTCTAGTCCGGAAATGAGCTGTCATTCCAGGAGATACCCAGGTCCTACTTGGAGGCAGGCATCCCTACCCTCTGAAGCTTTAACTACTTGATACATTCCTTGCTATTGAAGTCCACTGTCTCTCTTTGGACCCCTCGTTCAAAAAAGCCAGCTTGCTGTTGTGTTTAAGGTGCAACAGCCTCAAATCTGGAGAGGTGGGTTCCATTTCCCCCCACACGCTCCTCCTCCACAGGCAGCCAGCTGGGTGGTGTTGGGCCAGTCCCAGTTCCCCGTCTGTAACGAGGCCAAAAGAAGAGGGTTTTTTTTACTGGCTCTCAGCCTGCCGTTTGGAATCTCTGCTGGGCCGTGCTGCTTGGTGCTCAGGTACATGAAAGCATACAGGTAAACTCCACGCCCTCTTTGTTCTCATCCACCGGCACGGACAGGGCGAGCGGGGAGCTCAGCCAAGCAGGACGCTGCAGCTAGCCAGGGGTGGACGGCAGCCAGCTGTAGCTCACCGCTGTTTATTTCTACGGGCTATCTGTAACAGCTCTTCCCTGGGGGGATTTAAAGCTCAGCAGATGTTCATTTCATGCTCAGCTATCCTTCCCAGAGAGAGCAGAACTCATGGCATGACAGGAGACAGAGTCCGCTGCCTTGATTCCTGGTAATTGCTGGAAATGTGGAGGGAGGGGGTTATCCCTTCCTTCCTTTCCCTGCAGCACAAAAGGGAAATGCTTCCAGTGAGCCCGTCTCAGTTGTAACAGCCAACCCAGATCTTTTCCTCTCAGTTCTCTCAGAGCTCTCTCAGCCTCCCCTACCTCAAAGGAGTGTCTGTTGTGGGGAGAGGAAGGGAAGATGATTGTAAGCCGCTCTGAGACTCCTGCAGGGAGTAAAAAGCAGGGTAAAGAAAACCAGGTCTCTTTTGAGAGCCAGCTTTTTGTAGTGGTTAGGAGGGGAGCAGTCTAATCTGGAGAGCCAGGTGTGATTCCCCACTCCTCCTCCACCTGCAGCCAGCTGGGTGACCCTGGGCCACTTTTCTCAGAGCTCTCTCAGCCTCACCTGCCTCACAAGGTTCCTGTTGTGAGGATAGGAAGGGAAGGTGACTGTAAGCCGCTTTGAGACTCCTCCAGGTAGAGAAAAGCTGCATATAAGAACCAACCCTTCTTCTTCCTCAGTAATATCAGGACTCTCAGCCTCACCCACCCCACAGGGTGTCTGTTGTGAGGAGAGGAAGGGAAGGAGAATATAAGCAGCTTTGAGACTCCTTCGGGTAGAGAAAAGCAACATATAAGAACCAACTCTTCTTCTTCTTCTTCTTCAGTAATATCAGGGCTCTCTCAGCCTCCCCTCCCTCACAGGGTGTCTGTTGTGGGGAGAGGAAAGGGAAGGCCACTGTAAGCCGCTTTGAGACTCCTTCAGGTAGAGAAAAGTGGCATATAAGAACCAACTCTTCTTCTCCTTCTTCTCTTTATGAAAGGGTGCTGCCTGCCCTGGAGGAGAGTCAACTCTGCTAAGGTGGCTGAGGATGGACCACACAGTCTCTCGTCTTTAGAAGCAATTCTGAAGCTGTGGTGAACTCCACTATCAAGGTGACTTTTTAAAATGCGCAGGATATGAACAGTATTCGAAAAGCAGCAACTGCTGAAGCCAATGTACGACCCGGGGTGCCGCAGAGAATAAAACCACACGTTCCAACATCCGGGCAGGACACGGCACATTTGCTCTTTGCTACTTAATTGCTGGGGACTGAACAGCGCCACGACTTGAACCGTTTGGCCCGCGGAGAGTCCCCTCTCCTTTGCAGAGGCCTTTTATCCCCGGCGCTTTGAAATCCTCACTGATGTCTGGCTTTTCTTCGCCCACTCCCTCCTCTGCCTCCTTTGCTCAGAGAGGCCATTTTCCGCGCGGAGGCGAGGTTTTGTTTCAGAAGAAAGGGGCCATATTGAATTTCCCACATGTACGCTTTTGAGGCATTAAGGTAATCATTCGGGGGAGGCAGACCAGAGTTTCTCTCTTTCTCTCTTTCTCTCCCTCTCTCCCTCTCTCTCTCTCTCTCTCTATTTCTCTCTCTGTCTCTCTTTCGCTCTCTCTCTTTCTCTCTCTGTCTCTTTCTCTCTCTGTCTCTCTTTCTGTCTCTTTCTCTGTCTCTCTTTCGCTCTCTCTCTTTCTCTCTCTGTCTCTTTTTCTCTCTGTCTCTCTTTCTGTCTCTTTCTCTCTGTCTCTCTTTTGCTCTCTCTCTTTCTCTCTGTCTCTTTTTCTCTCTGTCTCTCTTTCTGTCTCTTTCTCTCTGTCTCTCTTTCGCTCTCTCTCTTTCTCTCTCTCTCTCTCTTTTTCTCTCTTTTTCTCTCTTTCTGTCTCTCTTTCTCTCTCTCTCACTGTCTCTCCTTCGCTCTCTCTCTTTCTCTCTCTGTCTCTTTTTCTCTCTGTCTCTCTTTCTGTCTCTTTCTCTCTGTCTCTCTTTCGCTCTCTCTTTCTCTCTCTCTCTCTTTTTCTCTCTTTCTGTCTCTCTTTCTCTCTCTCTCACTGTCTCTCCTTCGCTCTCTCTCTCTCTTTCTGTCTGTCTCTTTCTCTTTTTCTCTCTTTCTGTCTCTCTTTCTCTTTCTCTCTCTCTCTCTCTCTCCAGGCCAGGCTGGATTCTGGAGATTTATGGTGGTGGTGGGGGGGATCACTGGGGCATGAAATCGGGATCATTGTGGGTGGGCCTGTAGTTGTGTGTTCCTGCATAGTGCAGGGGGTTGGCCTAGATGACCCTGGAGGTCCCTTCCAACTCTATGATTCTGTGATTCTCTCAGAGCTCTCTGAGCCCCCCCCCTACCTCACAGGGTGTCTGTTGTGAGGAGAGGAAGGCACAGGTGTTTGTAAACCATTTTGAGACAGATGAGGCCTGCTGGGTGACCTTGGGCCAGTCTCAGTTCTCTCAGAGTTCTCTCAGCCTCACCTACCTCACAGGGTGCCTGTTGTGGGGAGAGGAAGGGTAAATAATTATAAGCCAATTTGAGAGAGTAAAAGGCAGAATACAAAACAAGCCAGCTCTTCTTCTTATATCTAAACGTATCTAGTTCCTGAGCTGTATGGAAAGGCAGGATAAAAATATATTATAATTAATTGATTAATTGATTGATTAACTCTACCAGACAAGATTTGGTATCTAGTTCCCAAACCACCCCTGATGAATCTTGGGGCAGCCAATTCTTGGAGCACACTCTGGGACCTTTTTGAGAGAAAGACTGGCTAATAAATAGTTTAAATAATTAAGATTTTTCTCCCCTCCCCCCAGTATTTTCTTGACAATGCTGCGGAGGATAAAATATACACAAACAAACTGAAATCTGCAGGAAGCCATGTAAGCACATTGTTCTGTAAGAAATGTGCACATTAAAAATGAATTAAGAGGGGATTTCAAATGCCGTGGCTCCGTTTCATAAATAAAACTAAATAATTCAGAACTCAAAAAATGGTGGTGAGGAGACCGAAGTACTAGAAGTCCAGTAAGATATCATTCAAGTGCGTAGCTATGTCGGCCTGAAGCAGCAGAACTAAGTTTGAGTCCACTTCGAAGACCAACCTAGCTTTTGTTTTCTAAATTTACTTTTGAGAATCATAGAACCATAGAATTGGAAGGGACCTCCAGGGTCATCTAGTCCAACCCCCCTGCAGAATGTGGGAAACTCACAACTACCTGCCCTCCACAGCGGCCCCAATGCCAAATGATGCCTGCCCCTCCACACACACACACAAAACCAGAATCCGTGGCCAGTCTGGCCTCAAAGAAATTCACCTCCCATCCCAAAATGGCAATCGGCATTTCCCTGGGCAGGCAAGAAAGGGCCACAAAAGAGCCAAGCACCAACCCAACCCTTTTGCCCACCCCCTCAAAATCTGCCTAAATTCAAGGAATGTTTCAGTTCTCTAATTTAAATTCTGCAACGGGAATGGTACCCTGATTGAGTCTGTGCCAGTTCTATGCTTGATCTTTATTTTCGACTGTTCCTTTTTCTGGAAAAATAGAGCACTCAATATCTGTTGCTATTTTGCCTCTCATGGTTTTTCATAGTTGTCACCTATATTGTGTGGCCCAGTCATTTTGCAACCCCTGAAGATTTGCAGATCTGCTTCGCCTGCGTCAGAGGGCTGAAATTCAGACCTGACTAATAAAGACATTCTAAGGCCAGCTTTCTCAACCCTGGGGCTTCCTGACAGCTCTGAAGGGTTTCCCAAATGGGTGGGAGTTAAATAATTATATATATAATTTATTAAACATTATCGGGTGATATGACCACATATGGTCATGTCGACCCACCCACACCATCCCAAAATGCCAAAAACAGGCCGGGAGGGGGTGGGAAGGGGAGGGGAGGGGCCCCAGGTAGGCATGTCCAGAGCTTTGCTTCCCAACCATATTCTGTACCATTGCACCACTCCTGGAGTTTCTCGAAGCCTGAAGGATGTTTCAGGGGCTTCTCAGCAGTCAAAAAGTTGAGAAGGGTTGGCCTAAAGCCTTGGAAAGAAGACTGCGCCCTTTTGCAAACAGAAAAATTCAAGGACACTCTTTGGAAGGCCAAGTATCTCTAAAATGGTTGGTTACAAACTCCCAGAAGAGAAAGAAAGAGAAAGAGAGAGAGAGAGAGAAAGAAAGAAAGAAAGAAAGAAAGAAAGAAAGAAAGAAAGAAAGAAAGAAAGAAAGAAAGAAAGAAAGAAAGAAAGAAAGAGAATTCCTGTCGAGAATTTCAGTGGTGACTGACATGACCTCACAAGACTTTACAGCTGCCCCATCGCTTTCTTGCCGATGTGCTTTTATCACATTTTGTCTGCTCCCTGTCAGAGGGTGTCGGGTCAGCCCCATTTAGACCGCAGGGCCCCTCCTCTCCGGTCCAGATGGACGGGGGCACTTCAGTTTTCGTACCTCTTGGCTCCAAAGTCACTTCTCACCAACCTCCGGGACTCGTTCAGGAAACAGCTCGGAGAGTCAATTCCCACCAACGGGCAACGTGAAGAAATGTGCATCGGACAAGAAGTGCAGAATAGACAAACGCCGTGAGATCCTTGCGAGGGTCTTTCTCTCCTTTTCCATCCTGTCTTTTAGATGTTTTTTTTTTAGATGGCATTTTGGGGAGGGGGGGCAGGATCCCTTGAGGCTGCACAACTGAGCCGACACCGCAGGTGACCGAAATGCGGAAGGAGCATGTTGGACAATGCACCTTCAACATGTGCTTTTGCAGCTGGATTTAAAGTGCATTGCAACTGCATGATCCAATCCATAGGGTTGCCATCTCTGGGTTGGGAAATACCTGGAGACTTTGGGGGTGGGGCCAGCAAGTGGTGGGATTTGGGGCAGGGAGGGACCTCAGTAGATTATAACGCTGTTGGAGTCCACCCTTCAAAGCAGCCATTATCTCCAGGGGGACTGATCTCAGTCACCTGGAGATGAGCCATAATTCCAGAGGATCCCCAGGCCCCGCCTGGAGGCTGGCATCCCCAGGTCCCTGTCATTTGTCAAGGTGCCGCCAAGCAAGCACTTCAGGTTGCCTAGCAACAGAGTTCCCAACACTGCTTACTGAAATGCCGAGGGACGTGGGGGCCAGAGGCCAGTCGTGGTTCTGTATTCCACATATGAATACCTGTGCATTCATGATGCCGTGCTTTGAAAAGAGGTGGATGGGAAGAGGTAGGCCACAAGCTGGCCAAGGTCTTTCTCTTTCGCTGCATGATGATTCAGCTGCCCAGATGCTCATTTCTGAAAGAGTCCTACAGATCATTATCAAGAGTAGAATTCACCCTGAACTTTTGACACTCCCCCAAAGAGTCTCCTACTGGTAGGAGGAGCTACCAAGGAACCAGCTTGGTGTCATGGTTGGGGAAAGTGGTCAGTAATCTGGAGAGCTGGTTTGATTCCCCACAGGAAGCCAGCTGGGTGACCTTGGGCCACTCACAGTTCTCTCAGAGCTCTCTCAGCCTCACCTGCCTCACTGGGTGTCTGTTGTGGGGAGAAGAAGGGAAAGGTGTTTGTCAGCCACTTTGAGACACATGAAGCCAGCTGGGTGACCTTGAGTCAGTCACAGCTCTCTCGGGGCTCTCTCCGCCACACGTGCCTCACAAAGTGCCTGTTGTGGAGAGAGGAAAGGCAGGTGATTGTAAGGTATCTTGGGCCAGTGTCAGTTTTCTCAGAATTCTCCCAGCCCCACCTATCTCGCTTGGTGCCTATTGTGGGGAAAGGAAGGGAAGGCGATTGTGAGCTGCTTTGAGACACATGAGGACAGCTGGGTGGCCTTGGGCCAATCCCAGTTCTCTCAGAGCTTTCTCAGCCTCAACTCCCTCACAGGGTGTCTGTTGTGGGGAGGGGAAGGGAAGACAAATGTAATCTGCTTTGAGACTCCTTCCGGTAGAGAAAAGTGGGGTACATAAAACTCAGTTCTTCTTCTCTTCAAAAAGGGATTGAAGAACACAGAGGAGGGGAAACCTCAGGAGGAAATCACACACCTTTCCCCCACACACACACACCACACCTTTCTGCTTTTTCATGTGGACAAAGATTATGACACCGTTTAAAGCCACCTCACTATAATCAGTTTCTATAGGAACAGAGATCATGGCTCTTGTCTGTCTTCCTAAACGGGATCCTTCAGACAGAAAAAGGGGGAGGAAGGTCCTTCCTTTCCAGAAATGTTGAAAAATCAGGGTGTCAGTGATACCTAAACAGCATCAAGAGGGGGTAAAAGGCTCAAGCCCCCCACCCACATCACCCTTCCCCTCCCGTTTTTTAAGCTGTCAGAGGAAGTTCTGGAAGTCAAACTTTCCCCCCAACGAAGGGACGCCAGAGGCCTCCGAGACATAAAATAAATCAAGGCCCAGTCGGCCAAGGTCTGCGAGGACAATAAACAGGGATTTAAATTAATTCCTCATGAAGTCTTAATGAAGATTCTGCCCTTGAGCTCTGAGCATCGGAGAACCTTTCTGGAAAGTCCTGCAGCTGGTTTTGTCCATGCAGAAGAGGGGTGGGTGGGTGGGAATGTCCCCCTGGTTGTAAGCATGGCAATGATTCTTGCTAATTTTGCTGTCCGTAAACCCTGGGTCAAGCCCAACTGCGCTGCTCAGTAGGGCAAAATGTTTAAGACTCCAGATTGTTTAGTGGAGAGTCTAGGGTTGCCACCTTCCTGGAGGTGGCTGGAATTCTCCTGGGATTACCACGGACCTCCAGATAGTGGAGATCAGTTTGCCCTGGAGGAAACAACCACTTCAGAGGACGGCATTATAACCCCACTGAAATCCCTCCCCTCCCCACGCCCCCCATCTCTAGGCTCCACCCCCAAAATCTCCACCCCACTGAAATCCCTCCCTCCCCTTCCCAAGCCCCACCCTCATCCCTATGCATTTAAGGAGAGGAGATGTTCTCTTAAGGAGATGTTCAAACTGAAAAGGCAGTTTGAATGTTGGGAGGCATTCTTCTAGGACAGGGGTAGTCAAACTGCGGCCCTCCAGATGTCCATGGACTACAATTCCCAGGAGCCCCTGCCAGCATTCGCAGGGAGGTTTACCGGATCTTCATGTGGACAGCAGTAAGACATCAGAAACAGGAAGCTGACAGCAAATTTGTAACTTTATGTGCATTGTCACCAAAGATCCTAAAACTCAAATACAATATTGTTGTCATATTTTTTGCAAAAGTTACTAACGGCGTATGGATCAATCATGCAGTGGCTTCTATTGTTATTTCCACACACTGTGCAACATACCTGGAAGATGACAAACTTGGCTGTGTTTAAAAAAAAAACCAAATTTGGACCGTTCCAAATTCAACCAAACTCAATTTGGCCCGAATTTAAAGCCCCAAATGCTTGGATTCAGCCGAATCTGTTTGGCCAAATCCAAACCAATAATCACTGAATCCAAAATCGATAATAACCTATGGCGTCATTAAGGTCAATGGAAAATCCCCCCCTCCCCATTAAGCTCTATAGGGCTACTATTGACGGATTAAAGAATAAAGATCACAGAATCACAGAATCATAGAGTTGGAAGGGGCCATACAGGCCATCTAGTCCAACCCCCTGCTCAATGCAGGATCAGCCCCTTTGTCCACCTGGGGCCTTTTAGTGGATAGGACTGGGTGTTTTTTGCTGCAGAGCATTGGGTGGTCTATATTTTTGACTGTATGGTTGTTTGTTTGGGTTTTTTAGATTGTTTTAAATGGTTTTATGGGATTTATTATGCTAATTGTTAGCCGCCACGAGCCTCCGCGGGAGTGGCGGGATAAAAATATAATAAATAAAATAAATAGAAATAAACCAAAGCATTCAGGGGTGGAGAGGTCCTTCTTTCCTTCCTTCTTTATTTTACTAGCAGAAACAGTTGCTTGGGTTCAAGAGAGCCAGTTTGGTGTAGTGGTTAGGAGCGCGGACTTCTAATCTGGCATGCCAGGTTCGATTCTGCGTTCCCCCACATGCAACCAGCTGGGTGACCTTGGGCTCGCCATGGCACTGATAAAACTGTTCTAACGGGGCAGTGATATCAGGGCTCTCTCAGCCTCACCCACCCCACAGGGTGTCTGTTGTGGGGAGAGGAATGGGAAGGCGACTGTAAGCCGCTTTGAGCCTCCTTCGGGTAGGGAAAAGCGGCATATAAGAACCAACTCTTCTTCTTCTTCTTCTTCAACGTCACCATGGACCAGGGACAAAGGTTCTCATTCTAAAGAAGAAATACTGCATGAGCTTTTCCTTGTGCTCATTGGCCCCGGCTCGTTTTCAAAACCGAGAAAGAGCTGATATTCCAAACGACTCCACATGCAATTTTAATACGATTATCATAGGAGGACAGGGGGTAAAAAAAAGAAAAGAAGTACCATCTGTGAAAGCATGCAGGGGAGGAGAATCTCACCTAATGGAAGGTTTAATTGACAACATCCATCTAAGGAAAGAGAGATGCACACCAGTCTGGGGAAGTTAAGCCAAACTACCTTCACGGCATCGGAATTAATGGCTCACGCGCTGGAGGAGGACGGATCCTTGCCGTCACATCGCTGCCGGAGCCAGGTTAACCAGCTGATAAATCCCCACCGTCGCCATGCAGACTACAGAGGTCGGAACGAATATTTTTAACGGGAGCCACGTGTGGCCGCTGGAAAACCCCACAGGCCGGAGAGCATCAAAGAGCTGCAATTAAAACAGACCAAAACGCCTCTAACTTGCCCAGGGAGCTTCAAAGACTATATCAAAGCCTCAGAACGTGGGGAGGGGGGAGAATTAGCTTCGTCTGCACTTTGAAACACGCGGCCGCATTTACCGCCGAGAACGTGGCAAAGCGGAGACGCTTCGGCCCCTTGGCAGAGCCCTTCGGTGAATCCTGTTTGGTTTATCACGGAAATGCCAGCTGCAGAGCGTACGTTGCCAACAGCAAGTTGGGGGAATACTGGTCGATTTTGCAGGTAGAGCATATGGAGGGGGGCCTTGGGGAAGAGAGCGACCCCCCCCCCCGGGGAATCTTGCACTCCAAAGCAGCCATTGTCGCCAAGGGAGCTGATCTCTGCCACCTGGAGATCAGCTGTAATACTGGGAGATCTCCAGGCACCAGCTGGAGGTTGGCAACCCTATGAGGAGGACCCCCATCCTGGAAAGGCTGCAGGCTGGAGACCCCCGGGCAGGGAACTCACCGGCAGGGGCAGCTCTCACGGAGCAGGGATCTGCAGCCTCCAAGCCTCGGAGGGAAGTGGAAGGAGGAGGGTGGAGGACAGAAGGTGATTGGCTGGCTGCTGGACAGACAAACAAGCTGGTTGGTGGAGGAGGCACTCAGGGGCGGGACAGCCGCCCTGAGTGGGTGTTAAGAGCTGAGTGGCACTTAAGCCATGAGACATGCTCCTCCTCTAAAGCCCTACCAGAAAGATTAAGTGGTACAGATATCACGATCAGCATGAGCTTTTTTCTTTGTCTTATTCTTTTTCTTCTAAAACCTTGTTTCTTATTTACTTTTTATGCACTGAAAGACTGCAATAAAATCATTAAGTTAAAAACTGAAATAACAGCAATAAAATTCATATTTAAAAAATCCCCAGACCACAGAGATCAATTCCCGTGGAGGAAATGGCTGCTTCAGGGGGCACAGTCTGGGCCATTATACCCCGCTGAGGTCCCTTCCCTCGATAAACATCTTCTACTTTTGCACGTATGATTGCCAATCTCCAGGTGGAGCCTGGAGATATCGCCGAATCACAACTCATCTCCAGACTAAAAGATCGGTTCCTCGGGAGAAGACGGTTACTTTGCAGAATGGAACTTGTGGCTTTATACCTTGCTGGGGTCTCTTCCTCCTCTCAACCCCGCCATCCCCAGTCTCCAGGAATTTCCAGGAATGCTTCAACGCACAGTTGGCAACCCGACTCTATGCGTATTGAACCTACTCTCTGCCAGATATTTCCTTACCTCCTCTCTGCCGCCCCCCAGTGATATCGACTCCACCCCCTTCGCATCTCCACACTCCCAAACAAAAATTTGTCCAAATGTCTAGCTCAGGGGTAGTCAAACTGCGGCCCTCCAGATGTCCATGGACTACAATTCCCAGGAGCCCCTGCCAGCGAATGCTGGCAGGGGCTTCTGGGAATTGTAGTCCATGGACATCTGGAGGGCCGCAGTTTGACTACCCCTGGTCTAGCTATTCACTTAGTATTTTTATTGGGCTGCTTTCAGTTCTGATATCCTGTATTGAGGCAGCATCCCCTTTCCCGTGCATGACTTTGAGTCATCGGGCTGGCAGCGTAAAAATCCGGGAAGCAAATCCATATCTGGTCGTAAAAACGTCATCTCAGCCACCGATTCTTAAATGGATGGGACCAAAGGGAGGCAGAGAGGATTGTGGGACGTGAGTCAGCCCAGGTGAAGTTCTCAAGAGCTGGAAGGAAAGCAGAATCCGTTTAAGGATATATCCGGCAAAGGCCTGAAGCAAAACAGTCTCTAAGAAACAGGAAAGACCAAGGTTCGAGTCCTGCCGCGCCTTCTGAAAGGATTAGGGAGTGAGGGGGGCTCAGTTAGGATCTGGGAGTTCAAAACAAATCCATGTTTTGTGAAGGAGAGAAGAAGGATGTTTTCTGCAGAGATGGAAACAATTTAGAAGAGAGCAACCAAGATGGCTGACAGCGTGGTGTCCGGGTTAAGGGCAGTGGACTTGAATACGGAGACCTGGATTTGATTCCGCACTCCTCCTCCACATGCAGCCAGCTGGGTGACCTTGGGCCACTCACAGTTCCCTCAGAGCTCTCAGCCCCACCTCCCTCACAGGGTGCCTGTTGTGGGGAGAGGAAAGGGAAGGCGACTGTAAGCTGCTTTGAGACTCCTGCATCTCTCCCCATCCAAATCGCTAGATGAGATCAGGGACTCTCTTCTTACTATTCCTGTCCAGAAGGGAGTTCTGTCTAATACATAAATGTTTTATTAACTTCGTAGCCCAACCAGAATCGGTGCTTTCTTACGTTGTTGTTTTTTGGCCTACATGTATTCCGTAGCCAGCAATGCCATGCTGCAGACACTAGCTTAGTTGAAGTCTCTGCTAGCTTTTCTGGGTATAACGGACCCATTTCATGGGCTCCCCCACTCCATATCGCCCAATCTCCTGGAGGTGTGACAGATGAACACGCACAATATTCATCAAAGTGAATATTGTCTTCTCAGATTGGCATCCGCTCTCCTGGATCTCAAGCGGAAGGCGTACACATCACCCACTGTCTGGTCCCTTTTTGGCCAGAGACGTAGGGGGTTGAACCCGGAAAGCTCTGCATGTCGAGCAGCTGCTCGACCGTTGAACCACAGCCCCTCCGCAAATCATAGAATCATAGAATCATAGAGTTAGAAGGGTCCATAGAGGCCATCTAGTCCAACCCCCTGCTCAACGCAGGATTAGCCCTAATCATCCTAAAGCATCCAAGAAAAGTGTGTATCCAACCTTTGCTTGAAGACTGCCAGTGAGGGGGAGCTCACCACCTCCTTAGGCAGCCTATTCCACTGCTGAACTACTCTGACAGTGAAAATTTTTTCCTGATATCTAGCCTATATCGTTGTACTTGAAGTTTAAACCCATTACTGCGTGTCCTCTCCTCTGCAGCCAGCAGAAACAGCATCCTGCCCTCCTCCAAGTGACAACCGTTCAAATACTTAAAGAGGGCTATCATGTCCCCTCTCAACCTCCTTTTCTCCAGGCTGAACATTCCCAAGTCCCTCAACCTATCTTCATAAGGCTTGGTCGTAGACCTTGCAGTCTGTTAAGACCAACGTTGATGGAGATGCTTCCTTCCCATCCCTCTTGTGCAAAGACCTAAAAGGACAGAATTGAAAAGATCTAGAGACTTGTGGTTTCTTTTTGTAGTGTATGCTGCCCTCTAGTGCTCAGGCGCAATGCAGCCAGTGTATTGTGCATCGACATAAGCAGCGCTGAGCTTTGTGAAAAGAAGCCATGAGACTGCTCTCCAAAGAAGCATGGGCTTTTTAAGGGGGTCAGGATGTTGAATCGAGAACCATGCACCTTCTTGCATCTCTCCTCACTAGCCTAATCTTTTCTGGCCTTTGTTTCCAAGATGCCTGCTATGTTGCGCAAGAGTAACCGGGCTGAGCCTTCACAAATGAGCCGTGTTGGATACACCTATCAGTTCATGCTGTATAGAATCATGGAACCCGAGAGTTGGAAGATATCCTAGAGGTCATCTAGTCCCACCCCCTGCTAAGTGCAGGATCAGCCTGAAGCATCCAGGAGAAGGATCTGTCCAGCCGCTGCTTGAAGACCACCAGTGAGGGGGACCTCCCCACCTCCTTAGGCAGCGCCTTCCACAGCTGAACTAGACTTGCAGAATCCTAGAGTGGGAAGGGGCCACACAAGCCATCTAGTCCCACCCCCTGCTAAGTGCAGGATCAGCCTCTAGCATCCAGGAGAAGGATCTGTCCAGCCACTGCTTGAAGACCGCCAGTGAGGGGGAGCTCCCCACCTCCTTAGGCAGCCCATCCCACGGCTGAACAACTCGGACTGTGAAATCTTTTTCCCTGATATCTAGCCAGTTCCGTTCTACACATAGTTTAAACCGTTACCGTGGGTCCTCTCCTCTGCTGCCCTCTTCCAAGTGAGCACCTTTCAGATTCTGTTTAAAGAGAGCCCTCCTGTCCCCTCTCAACCTCCTCTTCTCCAGGCTGAACATTCCCAAGTCCCTCAACCTATCTTCATAGGGCTTGGTCCCTTGGCCCCAGATCATCTTCGTTGCTCTCCTCTGTACCCTTTCAATTTTATCTACGTCCTTCTTGAAGTGAGGCCTCCAGAACTGCACACAGTACTCCAGGTGGGGTCTGACCAAGGCGGTACACCCAGGGACTCTGACATCTTGCGATTCTGATGAGATAATTTCATTCGTTTTGAGAGAAGATGATTAAATATTTGAAATAATATATTTTATTCTTTTTGTTGCCTCTCACGGTTTTCTATCCTTTTCTACCTACACCATGTGGCTTATTCGCATCCTGCTTGGAGGTTAGCAAACCCTACCCCAAGCACTCTGCATTTCTGCTCCTCCTAGTAGGGATCCCAACCTCCAGGTCAGGCCTGGGGATCCTGTGGCTTTCAGGTCATCTCCAGACTGAAGAGATCAGTCCCCTTGGAGAAAATGACTGCTTCAGAGGGCAGACTCCATAGACTTTTACTCCACTGAGGTCCCGCCCTGCCCCAAACCCCACCTACTCCTGGCTCCACCTCCAAAATCTCCAGGTATTTCCCGACCCAAAGCTGGCAACCCTCCTTCTCTGGGACTAGAGCCCAAATCCCTCTCCGCACACCACATCAACCTGCCTGAATACATCTGTTCAACAAGAGTCATTTGGCACATGGGATTCTGATGCCGTCCCTTAAACGAGGGGTAGTCAACCTGGGGTCCTCCAGATGTTCATGGGCTACAATTCCCATGAGCCCCTGCCAGCGTTTGCTGGCAGGGGCTCATGGGAATTGTAGTCCATGAACATCTGGAGGACCCCAGGTTGACTACCCCTGCCTTAAACGGCTCCTGCTAGATTTCTGCTGGCGCATAATCCAACCGTTCTCTTCAACTGCATCTCTGATTTCTGGTGGTGACGAACGGAGAATAAACAGAGACGGCCGAGAAATTGCTTCTGTCCCAGGCTGCCCCAGCCCCGCCCCATCCTCTCCTCGAACGTTACCTGTGCGGCCTGCCGTCTCAGAAGCCAGCGATTATCCATGGCTAATTGTGCTCCTCAGACAGGGCCAGCAGCCGACACACAGTTGGAAGAGACAAGGCTTTTATTCTCCCTCCCCATCCTCACTCTGACTGCTCAGAAAGCAGTGATTATCCAGAGAGGGATGCTGGCAGAGCGGCACAGCGTAGGGAGCGCATGGCCAGAGGGCCGGTTCCCTTATTGCTGTCACTTCTGGTGCATCATTCTAATGCCCTGTCCTATCAGCCCGCAACGGGCCATGAAGTCATTAAACACCGATGCACAGACTGAGGAGCTCTGGCTGCCGCAAAAGAAAGTTCAGCCCTGGCTGGGTTTTCGGAGTGTGGCTCTTGTGCCAGCGTCTCCGGATGGGGCCATGGGAGAGTGAGGCTGGTGGCATCATCAAGGCCAAGAAGAAGCAGAAGAGGAATTTATTATACCTAGTTTTTCTCTACCCAAAGGAGTCTCAAAGCCTATACTTCCTCTCCCCACAAGAGGTAGGTGGAGCTCTGACAGAACTGTGCCTGGCCCAGAGTCACCCAACAGGGTCATGTTTCTCAAGGTGCCTTACAATCACCTTCTCTTTCTCTCCCACAATAGGCACCTTGTGAGGCAGGTAAAAATGAGAGAGCTCTGACAGAACTGTGACTGGCCCACGGTCACCGAGCAAGCATCATGTATCTCAAAGGAGCTTCCAATCCTCTCCCCACAACAGTCACCTGGTGAGACAGATGGAGATGGGAGAGCTCTGACAGAACTGTGATTGGCCCACGGTCACTGAGCAAGCATCATGTCCTCTCCCCACAACAGGTGCCTGGTGAGGCAGATGGAGATGGGAGAGCTCTGACAGAACTGTGACTGGCCCACGGTCACCTAGCAAGCGTCATGTGTCTCAAAGGGGCTGTCAATCGCCTTCCCTTCCTCTCCGCACCACAGGCGCTTTGTGACCACCAGATCTGGAGCTCTTCTCCTCCCTCCAACACACAGAGTCTGAAAAGCCAAGAAGATTGGCCTCCGGATTGGCCCATCAATCAAAGAAGCGTATTTGGCAGGTACAAGAGACAGGGCCTTTTCAGTGGCAGCCCCACAGTTCCGGGACAATCTGAACAGGGAAATGCATCCCCGGCTTTTGATCTCTGCATTTGGTCAAATTCAGAGACAGCCTTGAGTTGCGATTGTGCATTTTGTTCCTAACGTGTTTTGCTTGTTTCCTTTGTTGTCCCTTTATCTGTCTGTAAGCTACCTTCAGCTCCACAAGGAAGAAAGGTGTCTGAATAATTTTTAGAATTAAATAAATACGGTCACCCAACTAGCTGCTTGTCGGGAATTGAACCCCGGACTCCAGAAGTGAGGCTGCCACTCTAACCACAACACTGCACTGCCTCTCTTAGTTGACCTAAAAGGTCCATTTGCACCTATGGGATCTTAGGACTCAAATTTAGTAATGAGCTTAGCAGCAGCATAGGGTTGCCAGCCCTGGGTTAGGAAATCCCTGGAGACTTTGGGGGTGGGGCCAGGAGTGGGTGGGATTTGGGGCGAGGCGGGATCCCGGTGGAGTTTAACGTGACGGAGTCCTCCCCTCCAAAACAGCCACTTTCTCCAGGGGAACTGATCCCTGTCGCTTGGAAACGAACTATAAACCAGGGAATCTGCAGTTCTCACCTGGGGACCAGCCCCCCCATCACAGCTCCAAAACACAGGAGAGGAATCTGCCTGGATGTTCTCTGGTTACAAGCCCATTTCGTCTGGAATGTCCTTATTCATATTCTCTCTCACTCTGCTTTTCCGAAGCGACGGAATCCTGTAAGGCCAGCTATCTATCCTGGCTCGGATGCCGCAGAACCGAAGCTCTGGCACGGATTAGCCGGCAGATTTATGCTTTCCTATCTCTGCGGCACAGGTACCAAAGCTCCTGAGAGAGGTGGGTTTTTTGGAGCGGCATCACCAAAGACCTTGGGAAGATGCCGGGCCAAAGGCGGTTGCTTCAGGGAGAGACGGGGGTGCACGGAGCAACCGGGCCAGGCTAACAGATGTGCCGATTCTCTTCCAGGGCTGCTCCATTTCCACGGTGTTTAGGCCTACGGGACCCACCATCTGTCCTGACCGGAGGCAAGGCGAGGCAGGGGGAGAAGCCATTCCCCACGACCTGGCGTGCGTTCAGCATTGGCTTCCCCCACGCCTTGCTCAGTCACGCGGCGGAGATAATGAAGAGGTGGTCCTCCACGCTGTCGTTATCGGAAATGGCTTTCCACTGACATTTTGTCAAGTGGATTGTTTCTGGGCTGCCGAAGCCAGGGGCTAATTGAGTCGATGGAAAGTAGGACTTGGCCGGGCCACCCCTTTCCTCCGGCCTCCAACCGGCATGAAAGAAACGGAGCAAAATGGCGATCGGAAAATGAGACACGCTGGAGATCGTGGCAGAGAAAGCGAGCGAGGATTCCAGTTTTGTCAAGGAAACAGAACTAAAGCTGTTTCCAGCACTTGTCTCCTGAGAGCCAGCGTGGCGTAGGGGTGAAGGGTGGCAGCTTCTAATCTCTCCAGATTCCCCGCTCCTTCACATGCAGCCAGCTGAGGGGCTTTGGGGACTGGGGACTTCTCTTTGAGCGGCTCTCCCAGTTCTCTCAGAGCTCTCATCCGCACCTGCCTCACAGCATGCGTCTTGTGGGCGGCAGAAGAGAAGGGCGTTTGTAAGCCCCTTAGCGTGAGAGACCTAATTGTAAATGGCTTTTGTGTCATGGCTGCCGCCGGGGGCGGAGACAACCGCAAAATGGCTGCCACAGCTCACCTCCTGTCACACCATGAAGATCTTTGGCCTGCGGGTGGCACCTTCCCCAAAAATCTGCAAAAGAAAGCTCCACCCAGCTCCACTCACCACTCACGAAATGCAGAGATTTGGCATTCCTTTTACTGTTATTACTAATGCTGCAGTGTAATTCTCTCTCTCTTGTATTTTTTATGTATTTCTTGTTTTTATGGGAACTATATATGAATACTGTTTTAGTATACACTATTGTAAACTGCCCCGAGATGTCTGGTGCAACAGAAGTGGCCTATAAATATATAAATAAATAAATAAATCACAGGCACCACCTCGGGACCACTGCCCCCAAAATAATTTGATGCCGAAAACTGGGAGCTTGGAGAACCTCGTCTGCTCCAAGAGATGGTCGACAGAGAGGCCAAACCGAGCTCAAAGGCAGCCAGCCTCATTTTGTAACTTAGTTCCTGACTGACTTTGCCCGCCTCTTTGACAGGAAATTTATAACCCACTTAACTATTTTTTTCTAGCCTGCAAAGAGGACTAGTTGCTAATGGCGGTTGCTGGTAACTGCCACAGTTTTCCCGAGGACAAATGAATCCGTCTCCGGCTGCCTGGCTTCCTTTTGTCACCGAAATCAGATAACCAATTTCCCAGAGTGATTACAAAAGCTATTAAGTAAACCCCCAGCCTCGTTTCCTTCCCGGCAGAAAACAGGGTTTGGGTTTAACTACAAAGAAAAGACGAATAATCGCGGCTGTGCAGAGAAGGTTTACAAGAGGAAGTCCATCTTGGCTGATGAGACCGGAATCCCTGAGGGCTAGAAACCTGGTCCCCACAAAACCGCCGCAGCAGAAATCTTCCCAGTATGGCAGCACTAAACTCAGCTGCCAAACACCGACACAGAAACCGACACAGCAGCAGTAGAAGAGTAGGTTTTTATACCTCACTTTCCGCTACTCAAGGCAGCCTACAACCGCCTTCACTTCCTCTCCCAACTGGTATCTCGTTAGGCAAGTGGGGCTGAGAGAGCTCTGAGAGAACTGGGACAGGCACAAGGTCACCCAGCAGGCCTCATGTGTCTCAAGGTGCTTTACAATCGCCTTTCTTTCCTCTCCCCACAACAGGAACCTCGTTAGGTAGGTGAGGCTGAGAGAGTTCTGAGAGAACTGGGGCTGGCCCAAGGTCACCCAATAGGCCTCATGTGGAAGAGTGGGGAATGAGATCATTGCTCTTAACTCCTATAACACATAAGGACATATGAACATAAGAAGAGCCCTACTTTCACACATGCTAGGTGTAGTGGTTAAAAGCAGCGCCCCCCTAGTCTGGCTGTCCAGGTTTGATTCCCTGCTCTTGCACATGCAGCCAGCTGGGCGACCTTGGACTAGTCACAGTCCTGTTAGTGCTGTTCTCATAGAGCAGTTTCTCTCAGAGCTCTCACCTACTTCACAGGGTGTCTGTTGTGGGGAGAGGAAGGGAAGGCGAATGTAAGCTGCTTTGAGACTCCTTTGGGCAGTGAAAATGGGGTATAAAAACCACTTTATCAAATGTTTGCAGGTGGGTTTTACCATTTCACACAGTAAAATCCAGCTGCGAGCCTCTTATGTGCTCAAAATTGGAAAACTACAAACTTGCCTACAACAGAAGACTGGATCGTAAAGCTGTTAGAATTAGCCGAAATAGCTGAATTCATGGCATTGGTCAAAGAAAAAAAAAAACAAGTTCTTTTATGACTAATTAGAAACCTCTTATTGACTTTTTGCAGGAAAGGGAGGGGGGATGATTGGATTTCTTGGGTATTTGGCCATTAAAGAAAGCAAATGTAGAAATAATTTTAACATGAAGAAAGGAATGGCCTAGATGGAGTTTGATGTGTCATTAATGGTTTATAATCAATCTGGTTGGCTGGAGATGCAAAAATTAATGTAATGATTTTAAGATGTCGGTTCTTTGCTTTCTCCTTCCCCCCCCCCCACCCCATCTTTTCTTTTTTAATCTGTGCAAAACCCTGCCTTTTAAAAAAGAGATTTTTCACTGCAGCAACCCATTTAGATCAATCTAGCTCGAACGGCAAAAAAAGTACAGAATTGGGGTGTGCACCCAGCTGCCAGCAGACTTTTCACAGCAGGGTCTTCTCCCCCTCCTCAGATTTTGTTCTGGAGGTCAGCACGCCCTGAGGAACAACAAGGAGAAGCCAAGCGGGGACCTTCCAGGGACGAAGGACAGAAACGGCTGCCATCTGTTCTGCAAACAGAAATGCTGCTTGATCAGAGGCAGAGTGTGGTTGGATACACGCCACGGCCTACAGATCTGATCAACTGGCCAGAGGTACACGGCGTCTGGTCCTGGCGGACCTATGGCAATCCCATGCAATTTGCGCACCAAGAGAGGTTCAGAGCTGGTTTTGCTATTGCCTGCCTCTGTGCAATGACCCTGGATTTCCTTGGTGACCTCCCACCCAAATAATAACTGGGGCAAACCCTTATTTTATTTATTTATTTTCAGATTTGTATACCGCCACTCTCAATTTGACTCGCAGTAAAACGATAAAAGGCAGGACATCCCCTAATCCAGGGGTAGTCAACCTGTGGTCCTCCAGATGTCCATGGACCACAATTCCCATGAGCCCCTGCCAGCAAACGCTGGCAGGGGCTCATGGGAATTGTGGTCCATGAACATCTGGAGGACCACAGGTCGACTACCCCTGCCCTAACCCCCCCCCGTAAACATTAAACATTAAAAGATGGAGATACAGAGAGTTCTAACTCCCGGCCCCCCTGTCCAACTTGCAGTCAAAAGCTCTCTCTCATTGGGAGCGAGGGTCCTGTTCTAACCAACGCTAAGGGATCCCCCTTGTTGGTAACTCAGGGACCTCGCCATGGCCTCAAACACAGGCCTGGTGGAAGAGCTGACAAATCTGACAGGGCCTGTAGCTCTTCTGCAAGCTCATTCCACCAGGTTGGGGCCAGGGCTGAAAAATCCCTGGTCAAGGCGAATGTTCTGGGGGCTCAGGACAACCAGCAAATTCGTACCCGCAGAGTGGAGTGCCTTGCTTAGCTTCCGAAATCTGATGAGAACAAGCTAGACTGGGCCACTTGGCTGAGAGCCACATGACCCAATAACATCCAGGACTTATTTTAGGTAAAACTGAACATCCCCAGGAGCAAAGAACCCACAGCTAGCTTGTGGGGGACAAAAACCTTATGGTAACACCTCAAAACTACCCATGAATAATTTTTTTTTAAAAGAAAAATGCAGTGACAGGTCAAACAGTGAGCACACAGAATCTCTGCAGGTGGTTTAGCTGCCAATTTTTTGATAGCCTTCAAAGGAGTCGATCAACAACAACAACAGCAACAAAAAAACCGAAACAAAGCAAGCAGGAACGAGCAGTGAGCGCTAGGATTTCAAATAAATCAAGTGTAGTGGTAGATTTATTCGCTTTCTATGATGTACAATCGTGTCTGAACAAAGGAGCCACCGAAATAAACCTCGTGGCCTTGGAGCGGAATTCAGAAAACCGGCGACAGCTGGATTCAAGCAGAGAGAAATGAGCCTACGATGAGGACGGAGAGGCATGGAGGGCGGCGGGCTGTGCGGGACTTTCGGGGACGGCACGATCCGACGGGCCCCCCCCTTCATAGCATTTTCCTCTTCTCGAACTCCTTGGGGAGGAAAAGGAAAGAACGGTTTGTGACAATCGAGACGCTCCTCTCCGTCAGAACCCCAGGAGAATTCCTAGTGGATGTTTCCTTTCCTAGTGCGGGCCTGAATAAAGGGCCCCTCTGTACAGAAGCCTGAGAGTGGAAGATTCTGTTCTCCCCACGTTATGCTCAGACTTTTCTCCTTCTCAAAATCCCCTCCTTCATGTCTGCCTGCCCAGCCCCTGACGCCATCCCTCTTGAGGCCATAGTGGACTTTTGGCCAGATCGGACAATGAAAACCAGACGTTCCAGCGTCACAGAGAAGCCAGGTTGGCCACTAAGTGATGCTGGACTAGGTGGACAATTGGTCTGATCCAGCAGGGCTCTTTTCTGCATCCCAGAGCCAGGAGGCAACATCAGGGGGACACCTTGATCTCGCAGCCCTCTGGCTGCTTGGAGCTGGTTGGCCCCTGTGTGAGACAGGATGCTGAACTAGGTGGACCCCTGGTCTGACCCAGCAGGGCTCTTCTGATATTCTTAGGAAGGCCTCGGCCTCTCTGCCCTTTTGCTGGCTTTCCAGAGGAACTGGTTGGCCCCTGTGTGAGAGAGGAGGCTGGACTAGATGGACCCCTAGTCTGATCTAGCATGGCTCTTCTGATGTTCTTAGGAAGGCCTCGGCCTCTCTGCCCTGTTGTTGGCCCTCCAGAGGAACTGGCTGGCCCCTGTGTGAGACAGGAGGCTGAACTAGATGGACCCCTGGTCTGATCAGTGGACTTGACGAAAGGTGCTAGTGGCAGCCATGGAGGACCCCGATTCTAGTCTGTCGTTTGCAAACAGTGCCGTTTCCCCCAGGCTTGCAAGATCTGCTTGTCCCACCTTGTACATAGTGGAGCCGAGCTGAGCAGGAGACATGCTGACGACGACACCGGCATTCTGCAGGGCAGCAATTTTCTCTTTCGCTCCCCCTTTCCCACCAGCGATGATGGCCCCGGCGTGCCCCATCCTCCTGCCGGGGGGAGCGGTGATTCCGGCAATGAATGAGACGACCGGCTTGGCGTTTGGCCCCTGTGAAGAAAGACGATGTGATACATGGGGGGGGGGAGGAAGACCTGCGGGCAGTTCTGGCAGCCTGGCTTCAAAGGGGTGGGGGCGAAGCATTTGGGTGTGGAAGTGAGTGGAGAGAAGGGATGAAGACCTGGAGACAAAGCCCTACGAGGGAAGGCTGAAGGACTCGGGAATGTTCTGCCTGGAGAACAGGAGGTTGCTCTCTCCAAGTATTTGAAAGGCTGTCCCTTAGAAGAGGGCAGAGAGACTTGTAATAATGGGTTTTAATTGTAGATACTAGCTGATTTGCAAAATGTTCCTCACAGTCAAGGGGAGTTCAGCAGTGGGATGGGCTATCTAAGGAGGTGGGGAGCTCTCCCTCACTGGCTGTCTTCAAGCATTGGCTGGACAGATATTTCTCCTGGATGCTTGAGGCTGAGAGAGCTCTGGCAGAACTGCTCTGCAAGCACAGCCCTAAGAGAACTGGGGATAGCCCATGTCACCCAGCCAGCTGCATGTGGAGGAACGTGGAATCAAACTGGTTATGCTTCCCTTGTCGAGGATAAAACATTTATAGGAAATATTCTTTTCGAATCCGTTTCACTTACAGAGTTGTTTTGCTTAAGGAACTCAGCGGCGTCTTCTTCGGCGTTCCCCCCGATCTCGCCTATCAGGATGATGCCGTCAGTATTTGGGTCCTTCAGGTAGACCTCCAGGCAGTCGATGAAATTCGTCCCGTTGAACGGGTCTCCTCCGATTCCTGAAGGGATTAAAAAAACAGCCATGATGACAAATCCAGCCCCACCTTTAGGGAGGAGGAGTCACAGGACAAGAAGTTCGTGATTGGCTGCGAGGTATAAAAGACAAACCCTTCACAGCTAATAAGGTCTTTGGTCCAGGCATGCTCAACATGACACCCACCACCTTTTCTGGGGCCTGCCATGCGCTTTCAGAAAGTGGGTGGGACCAACTGGGGCTTTTGCCCAGCAAGGCTTCTGATTGGCCACTGGAGATTTGATTGGCAGTGCAGCTTTTTCAATAGGATGTATTAGCCACAGCTGCAACCGCACCCCTCCAGGCCCGCCATGGGTCATTTTGGGAAGGGGAAGGGGGCCAACATGTCTCTATATGGGCATATCACTTAATGTTTAACATTTTTAAAAAATATATAAAAAATGAATTAACTCGTACCCATTTGGGAAACCCTTCCAGAGCTGTCAAGAAACCCCAGGGTTTCATGAGAACCTGGTTGAGAAAGCTTGCCCAATGCAGCTTACAAATCCTTCCTCTTCCAACCACAGACCCCTGTGAGGTAGGCGGGGATGAGAGAGCTCAAAGAGAACTGAGACTGGCCCAAGGTCACCCAGTTGGCTGCACGTGGAGGAGGAGTGGGGAATCAAACCCGGTTCTCCGGATCAGAGGCTGCCGTTCCCAAACACACCACCGCATTGTGATCACCCTCATGCAGCCGAGCTGGCCTGCTATTACATCAAGGGAGAATCCGGCCGAGAAACCTACCAACGCAAAACGATTGCCCCAGTCCTACTTGAGTGGTCTGATGAACAGCTTCATACGTCAAAGTGCCAGATCTAGATACGATACCTGGAAGGCAGAGGGAGGAGGGGGGAGAAAAGGTTGCAATAAACGTAAGTGGCCAGTTGGTCTTCATAGGTCTCAGTTCAGATGCCCCGAGGGCTATAAACCCAGTTCTCCAGATTAGAGTCCCTCACTCTTTTACCCACAACACTGTGCTGGCAGGACTTCATCAGGAGTCTTGGCTGCCTCTTACCCCTGAGGCGTCTGCTGAAGCCTGCGAATACCAGGAAAGCAGCAGGGCCATGGCTCAAGTGGTAATGTGCTTGGCATGCAGAAGGCCCCAGGTTCAATCCCCGCCACCCCCAGCTAAAAGGATCAGGTGCGTGAGACCTCTGCTTGAGACCCTGGAGATCCACTGACACTCAGTAAATAATACCGATCGTTAGGGACCAGGGATCTGCTTGGGTATCATCTTTGACGAAGATGATCTGGGGCCAAGGGACCAAGCCCTATGAAGATAGGTTGAGGGACTTGGGAATGTTCAGCCTGGAGAAAAGGAGGTTGACAGGGGACATGATAGCACTCTTTAAGTATTTGAAAGGTTGTCACTTGGAGGAGGGCAGGATGCTGTTTCTGTTGGCTGCAGAGGAGAGGACACGCAGTAATGGGTTTAAACTTCAAGTACAACGATATAGGCTAGATATCAGGAAAAAGTTTTTCACAATCAGAGTAGTTCAACAGTGGAATAGGCTGCCTAAGGAGGTGGTGAGCTCCCCCTCACTGGCAGTCTTCAAGCAAAGGTTGGATACACACTTTTCTTGGATGCTTTAGGATGCTTTGGGCTGATCCTGCGTTGAGCAGGGGGTTGGACTAGATGGCCTGTATGGCCCCTTCCAACTCTATGATTCTATGATTCTATGTCGCTCCATGTGTTCATGTTATTTATTTCTCGTATGGCGTGACTAGTATAGAGGTGAGATCCAAAGATTATCCAGCAGCCAGGCAAGGGGCGTTCAGAGGTGGGCTGCTTTGCCATTGCCTGTCTCTGTGCCATGATGCCCCCTAGTGTTCCCAGGAGGAACTGCCACCCAAACCCTTGGAGGTCTCCCATCCAACGACGAGCCAGGGTCTGCTTAGCTTTCAAGTTGTGGGATTGGGCTTCTGTGGGCTATGCAAATCAGGGCACATGGTGTTCGTGGGACAGCCATCGCTGGCACAATACAGCCTTTCCTTGTGTAATCATTTTGTCTTTCACCGGCCGTAGTACTCGTCCGTGAATGCAGTTGCTGGTGGAAGCCAGCAGCGGACTTCGCCAAACGTACGGTTGGGAGAAATGTGACTTTCAAGAGACGCCAAAGCCATCGACGAGGTCTTACCGATTCTGCCTTTCTTGTGAATGTGGCCAGGCATGATGCCGATTTTACATTCTCCAGGCTGGAAAGAAAACAAACAAGACAGACCCCTCAGATTTGATCGGATTTCGCTGGAGATATCAAGGAGCACAGAACAGTATGAGAGCCTGATCATGGGAACATTATGCAACCTTTTCTCCCCAGTGAGATTTCCCTGCCTGGAAACCTCTGCCTGCCTCCTGTGAACCACTGTACTTTGCATGGTACTTGCAGAGCTGTTTGGCCACATGCCCCAATTCCCCAAAATGCCACCGAAGCCTGAGAGAGCCTTCGTGGGTGGCTCCTGCATGCACAGGGCCCACTTTGTAGGTGTGTACAGGCGCCCAGGTGGCCCTTGTAAGGACAGAGGCAGGGGACACATTTTGCACAAGAACAAACACAACCACTGCAGGACGCTTGAGCTCTTACCAGGGACTTTCAAGGTCAGCCTTTATCAGGGCTGCCAAGCTGCCAGTCAGAGAAGCTTCTGTGATATTGCTGACCGGGAGCCTTACTAATCTGGGGATCTGGTGCGACACGGTGGCCGAGGGGAGCCTCAAGTTCGAATCTCACCTCTGCTGCAAACTCGCTGGGGTGAATCCTAACCCTGGCCCCTCCCACTCAACTGAGCAAATTAAATAAATAAAACAGTGCTTCTTTCTGTTAAGAATCTAGCAATTGTAGGAATCTCCCTCTATGAACTAACCCAGTTGGTTCCTCTGCTTCCCCTTCTGCCCGTGCATCCTTGCAACTGATAATGAAGCTCAAGACAATGCGTCCTCCTGGGCTGAATCAAGATCTAGGTTTCCTGTCTCGTTACCAAGGCTGACTTCTCCGTGCCTTCATCCCCTCTGCATATCACACCTAATCCGATCATGCCTCCTATTGCCACTTCTCTGCTGCTGTCATTTGGCACCCAAAATCCCTCCACTCTCCAATAAATAAGGACAGATGGACTCACGTGCTTGCTATATCTGGAGGAAAGCTCCTACGCTGCCACCACTTTTGTTAGCCTTTAAGGTGCTAATGGACACTGGCTCTTTTCAGTCGCTACAGAGAGATGAAACAGCTACCCATCTGGATTTGGGGCTCTAATGACAAAATAGCTTTTTGCAAAGCCCATTCTTCAAAGGGGAGGGAGACACCCTCATTGGAGACTCTGACTCCAGAGCAGTCCCCCTGAGTCTCCTTACGTTGATGACTCCCGGGCAGTTTGGGCCGACGAGCCGCGTCTTGTCCTGGCGAAGCAGTCGGTGCTTGACTCGAACCATGTCCTGCTGGGGGATCCCTTCGGTGATGCAAACCACCAAGGGGATTTCGGCATCGATGGCTTCGGTGATGGCGGCAGCGGCGAAGGGAGGGGGCACGTATATTGCAGAGGCCGTGGCCCCCGTTCGGGCTTTGGCCTGCAGGGCAACAAAGATAGAAGTTAGGGGGGGGGAAACAATCCGGTTAAAATGTTCATGCTAACCTGGCGTCCCACCTGAATCTGCTTAAAAATGGAAGAGTCGGCTGGGTCAGATGGGTGGTCCACCTAGGCCAGCAGCGCATCTCACGGAAGAAGGCATGAAAGCCAAGGTAGGAATGGCAGAAGAGCTCAGCTGGACCAAACCAGTGGCCCATCTAGTCCTGCATCCTGTCTCCCAAGTGGCTGACCAGTTCCCCACCCGGATCTGTGTCCCACCACGGCTCCAGCTCTGCGGCTCCCTGAAGAGGTGAAGGGGGACATCCGCTCCTTGGAGATCTGCGTCGAGCAGGGGGTTGGACTAGATGGCCTGTATGGCCTGTATGGCCCCTTCCAACTCTATGATTCTATGTTTCTATGATCTTCAGGAGGCATCGGAAGGCCTGCCTGTTCTGCCAGGGCTTTTGAGAGGGTTTGGAAGGCAAGTGGCTTTTAAGGAGTTGGAGAGAGTTGAGATTTGTTGCTTTGTTTTGGTTTTAATGGGAAACGCTTTTAACGTTTTATTGAACCAGAAGGGAAAGTGGGATATAAACTGTTTTAATAAGTAATAACGGACTGTAGGAATACTTGTGGAATGGAATGTTCCATGTTTCTCCCTTAGGGACCAGGTCTGGTGGAAAGGTAGCATAGAAATGAATGCTATAAATAAAGAAGAGTTGGTCTTTATAACTCACTTTTCTTTACTAAAAGGAGTCTCAAAGCGACTTACGATCACCTTCGCTTCCTCTCCCAACAACGGACTGGCTTGTGAGGCAGAGAGAGCTCTGACAAAACTGCTCTGTGATAACAGCTCTAAGGGAACTGGGGTGAGTCCAAGGTCACTCCACTACACTGCCCCACTGAAATCCTTCCCTCAAGAAGTAGGGCATCTTAAGAAGGTGTGATGGGAGGCACACAGAAAATATGGAAGAGGGAGTCTGTGAAAATCATTTTCCTTTCCCCACTGGCAGGATTCTCTCACTTCAAGTCTTAATTTCCCTTCCCCATCGCTCCATTTCACAGGAGTGGTACACCATTACCTCTTTCACTGAGTTAAAGACGGGGAGGCCCAAGTGAGTTTTGCCCCCTTTGCCCGGAGAAATTCCTCCCACTAGGTTGGTGCCGTACTCAAGCGCTTGCTGGCTGTGAAAGGTGCCCTGCGAGAGACGGACAAAGGGAGAGCAAAGGAGAACATGAACAAGCAAGGTTTCGTGGCTGGCATTAAGAACGGGAGGGAAGCCCTGTTGGATCAGGCCAGTGGCCCAACCAATCCAACACTCTGTGTCTCAGTGGCCAAAACCCAGGAGGCCCCACCAGCAAGGCCAGAACTCCAGAAGCCCTCCCACTGTGCCCCCCAACCCCAAGAATACAGAGCATCACTGCCCCAGACTCTGTATTCCATCTATACCTTGTGGCTGACAGCCACGCACAGAAACTCTGTCCCATACGATTATCCTGTCCCCTCATGAACCCGTGTTTACAGCACTTCCTGTGCCAGCGAATTCCGTGCATTAATGGCTCTTTAATAGGCATTTCTCATTTTTTGACAACAGGAGAAACCCATTAACTGCGGAACCCCTGGTTCACAATCTACCAGAGTACAGCCCAAATTGGATTGTAATTTCTCGGCCCTGAACGCCACACACCAACGATCCATTCTGCGTTTTTGGCGTGAATGAAAGTCGCTAAATTAGCCAATCAGCAGCATACGCATATTTCCTGGTGACCACCGAATTAGTATTCGCACGCCAGTCGTCCTCGATGGAATAACACTCCGAGTGCGGAATGAGAGGCTATTATTAGAAGGCACCATCTGCGGTACAGATGGGAGGAGTGGTCCGTGCAGGACAGGGAACGAGAGCTGCCTCCAGCCCACCCTGAGGCTTAAACGTCCACTGAACTACGGCTCCTATCCAGTGTCCTGTTAGTGTCTTGATCACACTTTTCAGCCCCATTGGCTGATTCCCAACAAGGAAACACAGGCGAGCTGGGAAAGGCTAGGATTAGCCGAAGGAGGTAAGAAAAGAGGAAGACACAAAAGGGGTTCGCTTGATCCAGGAAGCAACTACCTGAAGGAGTCTCAAAGTGGCTTCCAATCACCTTTCCTTTCCACTCCCCACAAAAGGCAATCTGTGAGGTTGATGAGGCTGAGAGAGCCCTGAGGGAACTGGGAGTGTCCCAAAGTCAGCAAGCTGGCTGCAAGCGGAGGAGGAGTGGGGCATCAAACCTGGTTCTCCAGATTAAAGGCTGCTGCTATTAACCACAACACCAACCCTCTAGCCCAGGGGTAGTCAATCTGGGGTCCTCCAGATGTTCATGGGAACTGTAGTCCATGAACATCTGGAGGACCACAGGTTGACTACCTCTGCTCTAGACCATTGTTCTGAGCCAGATGGCCTGTAGCTCTGTGTAAACCGTCCCAAGTCCCAGCTGGAACCAGAAACACAGCTTATCTTAATGTCCAGTGGACAAATCTCAGCTGTCGCCCTTTAAGGAAGCCCACCCAAGAAGGCCCTTCTCTTGGTGTCATGGTGAACAGTGGCAGCCTCTAATCTGGAGAACTGGGTCTGGTTTCCCAATCCTCCTCCTCCACATGCAGCCAGCCAGGTGACCTTGGGGGCCAGTCACAGTTCTGTCAGAGCTCTCTCAGCCCCACCTACCCCACAAGGTGCCTGTTGTGGAGAGAGGAAGAGAAGGCAATTGCAAGCTGCTTGGAGACTCCTTCGGGTAGTAAAAACAGCCTGTAAAAAGAAATTTCTTCTCAGCCAGGTCTGCTTGACAAACTCCTGAAGAAGTCTCAGGGGTTTTGTAAAGCCGAACACCTACCCGTTTGCCCGACCACCTACCTGTTTGCCGGTAAAACCTTGACAGATGACCTTGGTGTCTTTTGTGATGTAAAGGTTTTTCCGCGTGGCTGCGTAGGAACAATGCCGCACTCCATTCTTCTGAACTAGAAGGAGAACAAGAGAGAGGAGAGAACGAATGTCAAACTCTCTTTGCATTTCTGCCATGGCTGCGCCCCAATTTTGCCAACGGCACGAGGCTGGAGTAAGAATGTCCAGGTGTACTCGACAGCTGAAGTGGCATGCTACAAACAGCAACCACTATAGCACGTGATCTCCTGCTAAAGTTACACCTCTGAGCTGTGATAGAAAGGTATCCTGCAAATGCGTTAAAAGACTGCAAAAGACTCTTGTATGTGTGCGTTTTTTGTTATGGTCCCTGCCTTGGGGAAATTGTTGATCCAAAGAGGTAGGAAGGTCTCCCAGGCTTCAAGCTAGACTGCTACCCTTGTGGGACAGAATGTTCGAGGACAGCAACCTTATAAAAGAGAGTCCTTTAGAAAGGCTAGCCTGCTCATCTCATCAGAACTCGGAAACGAAGCCGGGTCAGCCCCGTTTTAATATTTAGCTGGGAGACCTCCAAGGAAGCTACGCAGAGGCAGGCAAGCCCCTTCTGAACATCTCTCCACCTTGAGCAACCTGCAAGGGGGCTGTAAGTTGGCAGCGACTTAGCACAAAGAAGGGAAGGAAGGGAAGAGGAATCCTAGAATAGGAAGGGTGTATAGAGGTCATCTAGTCCAACCTCCGGCTCAATGCACCCTAAAGCAGCCCATGTTAACGTTGCCAGGCGGGGTAATCCTATCAATCGTATAAATCTAAAGTCTACCAATGAGGGGGGGCTCATCACCTCCTTAGGCAGCCCATTCCACTGCTGAACTACTCTGACAGTGAGGAATTTTTCCCTGATATTTAGCCACTACCGTTCTACACGTGATTTAAACAGCATTCCCCCCTTAACTGATACTGTGGGGACACCGGAGGAAAGGTTCTGTACTTCTCAAGCAAAATTAATTTCTTCCTTCTTTTTCTTAACGTTTAGTGCAATAGAACCACGGTTTAGAAACACGGCTACAGAGAAAACTAACACTCCCCCTCTTGTTCATTTCCCCTTCCCCTATATATTTACTTTTAAATACTGTGCAATTTTTTTAAAAAACTGGGCCACTTGGGGAAGCACTGGGGCAAACACTGCCTATATTCCAATTTTCTAGGCAGGGCACAGTTTTGCGTTTCTTTTCTCAGAGCTGCCAAAGCTTTGCCGAATTCCATCTCTGCTTCCGGACGACTCCTGCCAAGGTGCCACCCCAATCCTCCCCTTCTCCTGGTCCTCAGCAGACCCATTACTCTCAAGGAAACGCAGAGGACTACAGGAGGGGGAGTAAACAACTGGATTCTTCCACAGGAGTGGGATCGGGGCCTCGTCCCACTCAGCCCAGCCTGGTCACGTGGGGCGTGTTCCTCCCTCCAAGAGACGAGAAGAAGCACCTGGCGTGGTGGCAGCTGGCCAAGGGAGGGGAAAGGTTGTGAAGAGAGACAGAGTTGTGTCATAGCCCTGCTAGATGTGGGCAGCAGTGCTGCGACTCGAAACTCAAGCATCCGGCTTTGCGCTTCACGGCCCTTTCTGGTTTGCAATCTGCCCATCTCGGGGAGCGCTAGGGATGCCAACCTCCAGGTGGGGCCTGGGGACCCCCTAGAATTTCAGCTCATTTCCAAACTGCAGAGCTCAGTTCCCCTGGAGAAAAAGGGTGCTTGGGCAGGGGGATTCTGTGACAATGTCCCCCACGGAGGTCCCCATTCTCCCCGGGCTCCATCCCCAAAGTTCCCAGCTTTGATTTGGGAACCGTATCCTCCGTCTTCCCCCACCCCCCTCCGCCCCAGGCTTTGCATTTGGCTAACTAAATCTTGCTCTTGGCCAGGAACAGGAGATTTTTTGTGGAGGCCCCTGAATTAGGATCATAGAATCATAGAGTTGGAAGGGAACTCATGGGTCATCTAGTCCAACCCCCGGCTCCATGCAGGACACTCAAAATCCTAATTGTGAAAGGCCTTCCCTTGAGAAGCCAGAATGGCGGCTTCACTTGCTTCTTGGTGGACACCTAAGCTGACCCACTAAGGTTTTGGAAGCTGAGCCACTCCCACACGCTTAGACTAGCCTCCCTCGGAGGGCTGCTGTGAGGAGAAAATACGGGACAGGGGGACAATTGTAAGTCACAATTGTAAGCAGGATATGAATAACATGAGTCAATAAGAAGAGATTTAGATTTTAATCCAAACATTTTTGGGAAATATTCCCATTCAAAATTCTTCCCGGGAAACCCTGCCCCTCTGCCAGCTTTCTGGGGAAATTTCTGTGCAAAACAGTCTGCAGCATTAGCTAGCAATCGTCCTGCAGTGGAGTTTAGACAGACACAATGTGTAATAAAACATCTGCTTATTGCTTAAAGGTAAAGGTATCCCCTGTGCAAGCACCGGGTCATGTCTGACCCTTGGGGTGACGCCCTCTAGCGTTTTCATGGCAGACTCAATACGGGGTGGTTTGCCTTCCCCAGTCATTACCGTTTACCCCCAGCAAGCTGGGTACTCATTTGACCGACCTCGGAAGGATGGAAGGCTGAGTCAGCCTTGAGCCGGCTGCTGGGATCGAACTCCCAGCCTCATGGGCAGAGCTTTCAGACTGCATGTCTGCTGCCTTACCACTCTGCACTACAAGAGGCTCACTTATTGCTTACATCTGACTAAAATCCTCCACAGCTAACACTCTGACACCCACGAGAACAATACAATACAGGGTTGCCCAGATCTATGGCACAAACTTTAGCTTGATATCCAAATACGGTTTTAGACCCATAAAGAACGCCCGAGGCAGGGAATGTCTGAACGACACATTTTCTTTTCGTATTGCAAAAAACTCCCACCTTGCTGCATTTTCGCCTTTTATCGGAATGCTGGTAGGGGCTCATGAGAATTGTAGTCCATGGAAATCTGGAGGGCCACAGTTTGCCCACCCCTGCGCTTAGGGGAGGGAAGGTGATACAGCCCCATCTCATCTGATTTCAGGAGTTAAGCAGGGTCATAACTTGGGAGAGAGACCACCAAGGAAGACTCTGCAGAGGATGGCGATGAACAGCCAATCTGCTCTGCTTCCCACTGGCCCTGAACGCCTCTTCGTGGAGTTGCCATGGCTTAACAGGCCTTACATATGAGCGTAAGGGTGCTAAGGCAGTATAACAGAGCCGATGCTCTTTAGGAGTTAGAGCGCTGGATTAGGGATCTGGGAGACCTAGGTTCAAATCCCGACTCTGCTGCAGAAGCTCACTGAGTGACCCTTGGCCAGTTCCATGCTCTCAGCCTAATCTACCTCGCAGGGTTGTTGTGAGGAGGAAACGGAGGAAAGGCTAACAACAGCATTTGCTTTGGGTGTCCCCAGAGGAGATAAGCGGGTTATAAAATTGAAGGAACTCAAAACAGGCACGCTTGTGAAGAAAGTCACAGATTTCAGACCTTCAGCCCAGGGTGAAATATACTACAAAACTAGAAGAAGAGTTGACTGTTATACCCCGCTTTTCAATGCCAGAAGGAGTCTCAAAGCATCTTATACAATTGCCTTCCCTTCCTGTGGCCACAACAGACATCCCTTGAGGTAGATGAGGCTGAGAGAGCTCCGAGAGAACAGCTCTAACGGGACTGTGACTAGCCCGGAGTCACCCAGCTGACAGCATGTGGAGGAGCAGGGAATCAAAGCCGGCTGGACAGATTAGAAGCTGCCACTCTTAACTACTACAACCTCGCTGGCTAGCAGGATTCTTGGTGGCCACTGGCAGGAATTTTAAGGTTCTTTGCAGAAATTTTAACAAAGTTAACCAGAGTTACTTCTCCTCAAGGCGGGTAATGGTTATGCTTGCCACAAGCTGCAGGGTTGGGGGGGGGGAGTTTTCGTAGGGCACTTTTCTACAGCACACTGCCTGCTTGCATGTGCGCGCTGCTGTGCGTGCATGCTTCCAATCTAAGCCTTCTGGCAGGGTCCAAGGGTACAAGCCGCATAGCCCATAAACCAGCACTAGCAACACCTCTGTTTGCAGAAATAATCCTCACACTCCGAGGCTCCCGGTGCTAAAAGACAAAGAACAAAGATGCAAGGAAGGGGGGGGGGGGTGAGGAATGCAAAGGAATTTGAGTCCTTTTGAGTATTTTGCATTGGGGGGGGGGGAGGAGTGTTGGCTCAGTACAGAACAAGGTCAGTCTGGCCCCCAGCTGTGACTCACCCTTTCTCCAAGACACAAGCATGAAAATGTCTGTTTTCTGCAAACCAGGAAGGGGCACATATCTGTTGCAACTCTGGCTTCCAATCTGGGGGTGTAAGAAGATCAGGCCTCATGGGGGCTCTACGCTGATCCTGCATTGGCCAGGGGGTCAGTCTAGATCAGGGGTAGTCAAACTGCGGCCCTCCAGATGTCCATGGACTACAATTCCCAGGAGCCCCCTGCCAGCATTCGCTGGCAGGGGGCTCCTGGGAATTGTAGTCCATGGACATCTGGAGGGCCACAGTTTGACTACCCCTGGTCTAGATGGCCTGGATGACCCCTTCCCACTCCAGGGTCCTATGAGCTCAGCAGGGCTACAACGATACACTTCCAGCTCTGAGCAACAGATGTCTCCTGAGAATTCGGTTGCCACGGAAAGCTCTGGACGTGGGAACGTTTTGCTTCTGGCTTGTGTCGAGAGCTGCCGTACGTTCCCACACTCCGCGGTTGCCGTATGGAACTTCAGCTGCCGTCTGAAGAACCTCAGGCTCATTGTGGAAAGAGGGGTGGGAGGGAGACAAGCACTGATTGATCCATGTGCGTCGCACACAAAGCTGGGGTTCACTCGGAAATGTCTGCTCGGGATTCTTATTTTGTTATTGTTGTTATTTGCATCCCCCTTTCTCCCTTCAGTTCTCTCAGAGCTCTCTCAGCCCCCTCTGCCTCACAGGGGAGAGGAAGAGAAGGTGATCGGAAGCCGCCTTGGGACTCTTTCGGGTAGGGAAAAGCAGGGTATAAAAATACCCTTCTTCTAAGCAGGGTATAAAGAATATGCTCATTCTTCTAAGCAAGGTATAAACAATACTCTTCTTCTTCTAAGCAGGATATAAAGAATGTCCTTCTTCTAAGCAGGGTATAAAGAATATCCTTCTTCTTCTAAGCAGGCTGACCTTGTTTAGCTTGCAAGATCAGATGAGATCGGGATAGAGCCTGGACCAGGTGGTTTTGCCATTGCCTGCCTCTATGCAGTGACCCCGGACTTCCTTGGTTGTCTCCCATCCCAGGCACTAACCAGGGCTGACCCTTCTCAGTTTCCAAGATCTGACGAGATTGGGCTAACCTGAGCTACCCAGATAAAGGACCTCCCCTATTACCTTGCCTGCTATCCTGCAGGAAAGCTGTCCCCGCCCGTCTCTTATTGAATTTACAGAACGTATATCCTGCCTTTCTCCTTGCATGAAGGTGGGTCCTGAAATTCTTGTGCCTATCGCAGCTTCGTGTCATGCTAAGGGGGAAAAAATTGCCTGAGAAACTTTCTCCTTGCAGAGAAGGCGTGGCTGCCAACCCAGAAAAACAGAACCTGAAGTGCTGGAAGGGCAGATATGGCCACAATATTAAAAGAGTGGAGAAAGAGAATGCATGGCCCCATTGCCGCAACACTCGAACTCAGAGTTCTCCTCTAGAACTGGCAAAAATTCAGGACAGAACAGAGGAGGTTCCAACAATCACAATTGACTTATGGAATTCACTGCCGCAATACCAGGGGAAAGGGAGGGGAGTTGTCCTGAAATACGATTCTGTGGAATGCTATAAATGTATTGCAACCTTCGCTTGATTCTGCACAAGATCACAGCGAAACAAAGCCCACTGTTCAAGTCAACAGTCTTGTGACCACTTTAAATGAACTGAATTTTTTAAACTCTATGTGACCGAAAAGTCCTCTAAGCCAAGGGTAGTCAACCTGTGGTCCTCCAGATATTCATGGACTACAATTCCCATGAGCCCCTGCCAGTAAATGCCAGCAAACGCTGGCAGGGGCTCATGGGAACTGTAATCCATGGACATCTGGAGGACCACAGGTTGACTGCCCCTGCTCTAAGCAAGCCAAGTGAGTCAGACAGGCCTACTCTGCAGCCAGAGGACCCTCAGCTGCCCATGAAAGCCCTCTGATTTTTAGAGTAAGGTTTCACTCCAGCTGGTTTAAATGGGATTCTCTCCAGCTATCATGTCACTGAGTTTGAGATCCCATGCTGAGCTACTCCAAGTTTGTGCAAAGAAAAAAAAAACAGCTTTTATTTCAAAGTAGTGAAGTAGTAGACAAAACAAACTCTATGTAAATCAACTGCAAAAGGAGCTTGACCGATTGCAACAGGGCTTGTTTCAGCTGACCCTTTTTAAACCACAATTTTATGATCTGCTTGCCTCAAGCCTGGATGCTCCAGGGTGGCTTCATGCTGTTTCTATGCACTTTGCTTAACACAAACACCCCATTTGGATGTTTTGATCTGCATTAAACAATCTTTATCACATATTTCCTTGAGGCTCAAGGCAATTTACAGTCACGGTTTTAAAAAAAACACTTTAAGTTAAAAGCCAAAAAATAAAATCGCACACCCAACAAGTAATTACTAATATTATTAGGTTTACAGACCGCCCACCCACAAGCCACCAGTGTAGGGGTAGGGTTGCCAGCTCAAGGTCAGGAAACTCCTGGAAATTTGGTGGTAGAGCCTGGGGAATATGGTACAACAATACAACGTCCTCCCTCTCAAGCAGCCTTCTTCTCCAGGGGGACAGATCTCTGTAGTCTAGGAAGGAGCTGCAATTCTGGGGGATCCCCAGGTCCCACCTGGAGGCTGGCATGGAGGGCTGCCAACGGAGTTGGGAAACGCCTGGAAGCTCTGGGGTGGAGCTGAGAGCAGGGACCTCAGTGGGGCATAATGCTGTGGAGCCCACCCTCCCAAGCAGCCCCTTTCTCCAGGGGGACTGATTTCTTTAATATGGAGATGAGCTGCAATTCCGGGGGATCCCCAGGTCCCTCCTGGAGGCTGGCAACCCTAATCTCTGGAAAGGCAACCGAGAAGTCCTCTAAGCAAACCAAGCGAGTCCGGCAGGCCTTCTCTGAAGCCAGAGGACCTCAGCTGCCCCATTCACCTTTCCCACGAGCGAGCTATAGGGTTGCCAACTCTGGGTCGGGAAATCCCTGGAGACTTTAGGGGTAGTCAGAAGCGGGTGGGATTTGGGGCAGGGGGAGACCTCAGAGGAGCATAATGCTGTGTTGCCCCCCCTCCCAAGCAGCCTTCTTCCCAGGGGGGATGTCTCCGTCGCCTGGAGGCGAGCGGGAGTTCCGGGGGATCCCCCGGCCTCCCCTGGAGGATGGCATCGCCGAGGGGAGAGTCCCCTCCCTCTTCCCCCCCCCGTGGGCGTCCCGGGGTCCCGCGCCAAGGCCTACCCCGCCAGGGGGGCGCCGCCGCCGCCACTCACGGAGAACGAGGAGGCGGCCGAGGCTCCCGCAGCGGGACATCGTGGCGGCTCCCCCGGCGCCGGCGGCCCTTGGCCAATGACACGGGGGCCTCGGCCCAGCAGCCCTGGGACCGCCCCCCTCCACCGCGCCGGCGCCGAAATTTAGTCGCCCAAAGCGAAGCCTGCGGGAAAGGCGCGCTGGCGTAAGGCCAGGGGATCAGGCGCTGCTTAGGGCAGACTTTAGGGGCGGAGTCGCTACGGGGAAGGGAGGCGACGCGCTAAGGACCCTTGGCGCAAAGGCTTATGGGCGGCGTAGTTCGTGCGGGAGGAGGCGACGCCGCGTGACCGTCAGGCCGAGGGTTGCCAACGCCCGGCTGGGGAATTCCTGGAGACTTCGGAGACAGGCCTGGGGGAGGCGGGATTGGGGGCGGGGAGGGACCTCAGTGGGGTCTCATGCCCTAGAGCAGCGGTAGTCAACCTGTGGTCCTCCAGATGTTCATGGACTACACTTCCCATGTGCCCCTGCCATCGTTTGCTGGCAGGGGCTCATGGGAATTGTAGTCCATGGACATCTGGAGGACCACAGGTTGACTACCCCTGCCCTAGAGCCCTCTCTCCGCTTGCTCCAGAGGAGCCGTTCTCATTGCCAACTTTTCTGCAGGGAATAAGCTCTCAGGTGCATGCAGGGGACTCGCCTGCCTTGAAGGGCCCTTGCTGGGGTCTGAATAACTTGGAAGCTAAGCAGGGTCAGGGAATCCATCCAGGAAAGGGAATCCATCCAGGAAAGCTCTGCAATATATTGTTGTTATAATGTTTATGTTGTCACCACATTACCATAAACTGAGTTAATTGCATTGTTCCCGTTTCATGTGAACCGCTCTGGGCCTTCAGGGAAGGCGGTGAAGGAAGGAAGAAAGGAAGAAAGGAAGGAAGGAAGGAAGGAAAGAAAGAAAGAAAGAAAGAAAGAAAGAAAGAAAGAAAGAAAGAAAGAAAGAAAGAAAGAAAGAAAGAAAGAAAGAAAGAAAGAAAGAAAGAAAGAAAGAATTGCAGGCCGCTTGGAAACTCCTTCAGGTAGCGAAAAGTGGGGTATAAAAACCAAATCTTCTTCCTCTTCTTCCCCCATGCCCTGTGTTCCTGATTAGAATTCCCACACTGGCCACCCATGCTCAGACAAATGGCAGATGGAGAGTGAGACCCCACAATCAGCACAATGAGTTTCCCAACCTCCAGGTGGGGCCTGGAGTGACAACTGATCTTCAAGCTATAGAGTTCATGTTCTTAGGAGAAAATGGCAGATTTGGAGGGCCAACTATATACCATAGATATTTTATCTATTTATTTCTTCCTAATTCGATTTCTATAACCGTCCCTACCGACATTGCCGGGTTGGGATGGTTCACAATATTTGTAATATATAACAATGATAAATAACCTTTACAAACAATATAATCACAGATTCAAGTGGGTCGCCGTGTTGGTCTGAAGTAGCACAATAAAATGAGAGCCGAGGGGCACTTTTAAGACCAACAAAGATTTATTCAAGGTGCGAGCTTTCGAGTACAAGCACTCTTCACAGAGTCTTCGTCAGAAGAAGAGTGCTTGCACGTGCTTGCACTCGAAAGCTCACTCCATGAATAAATCTTTGCTGGTCTTAAAGGTGCTACTGCACTCTGATTTTATTGTGCTACTTCAGACCAACACAGCTACCCATTTGAATCACTCCTGGCCATGTTGCAGATCCCCTGCTATGATTAAAGTTTGCAGCTAAATGTACATGGGGGGGGGGGGGGAATGCGATCCTTGGAAGATATTCTTTTTCTGTTCACTAAATTCCCAGGAAAGACCACAAGGTGGCAATCACGTTCCATTTCATCAGGATCTCAATTCCCAAGGAATGAGCCATTGGACTCAGATTTTGTTGTGATGCTTCAGACCAACCCAACTACCCACTTGGACCCAAGAAATGTAGTTTGCAAAGATTTTTGTTTTGTTTTGTTTTTTTTTTTTTGCATTCTGCTGTCAAAATCCAAGGTGACACCAGGAGTTGGGGGAGCTTTATTCACAGCAAACACACCCCAGGATGGCATTTTGATGGGATGTACGTCTGCCCCATCCTACCACCAAATAACATGAAAGTAAGAGAATATCAGAACATAAGAAGAGCCCTGCTGGATTAGATCAGTGCTGCATCTAGTCCATCCTCCTGTCTCACACAGTGGCCAACCAGCTCCTTTGAAGGGCCAACAACAGGGCCAAGAGGCCAAGGCCTTCCACTGATAAGAACATTAGAAGCGTCAGGCTGGATCAAACTAGATCAGCGTCCTGTCTGACATTAGATGGCCGGTATGGCCCCTTCAAACTCTATGATTCTATGACACAGTGGCCAATCAATTCCTCTGGATGGCAAAAAAGAGGGCACAGAGGCTGAGGCCTTCTTAAGAACATCAGAAGAGCCCTGCTGAATCATCCCAGTGGTCCATCTAGTCCAGCATCTCATCTTAAAGAATGGTCAATCAGTTCCTCTGGAAGGACAACAACAGGGCATTGAGGCTGAGGCCTTCCTAAGAACATCAGAAGAGTCCTGCTAGATCAGACCAGTGGCCCATCTAGTCCAGCATCCTGTCTCACACAGTGGCCAATCAGTTCTTCTGGAGGACCAAGAACAGGGCAGAGAGGCCAAGGCCTTCCTAAGAACATCAGAAGAGCCCTTCTGGCTCAGACTAGTGGTTCATCTAGTCCAGCCTCCTGTCTCACATGGTGGCCAACCAGTTCCTACAGCCATAAGATCATAAGAAGTGGTGGGGCTGCAAGGACACTGAAGCAACTGTGACTGGCCCAAGGTTACCCAGCTGGCATCATGTGGAGGAACAGGGAATCTAACCTGGCTCTCCAGATTGGAGACCACCGCTCTTAGCCACTACACGACACTGGCTCTTCTAGGAGAAGGAGGGAAAGAAGGCCTGGCGGAACTGACTAGCAGCTGGAAAGGGCATCTGGATTCACCCCAGACCCCAGTTGGCAGACCCTCCTCCCTTCCTGTTCCTCTGCTAGAATGGCGACCCTATATGCTATAAGCCATCCCAACACCCTAAATGTGTTTTTGGGGGAACGGCATCCATGTGTTGAAGCACATCTGGAAGGGTAGAAGACGACGAGAGAAGGGAAGCGATCAGAATGGGTTATTCTTAGACGAGTTGTGCAGGTCTGTTTGGTGTGCGGGGTGTGGAAGAGGCCATGAAGGCCCTTGGCTGCTCGCCACACCCTCGCAAGTAACACAAAGACCCCCTTTTGCAATGCGAAGCTGTGTCCTGACATGCATTAACCATTTGCTTTTATCTTCATGATATATTATTATTATTTCAAAAAGCCCTGTTTGTGGATCTGTCTGGATGCCAGTTTCTTTGCTGCCTCGGGCCGGCCGACCTGTAAAGAGAAAAGAAGCATTCCTGTGAAGCTCAGCCATCATTTTTCCCCCCTCCATCGCATGTGAAGAATCAGAATCAAAGAATCACAGGGAGCTGGAAGAGACCACCAAAGGCCATCTAGTCCACCCCTCGCCCACCTTCTTGGGGACTTAACAATCACCCACTCCTGACAGGTGCTCCTCCAAAACTTTCCAGCAAAGGAGACTCCACCACCCTCCGCGGCCGCATATCCCACCTACGAACGGCTCTCACCGTCCGAAAATACTTTCTAATATTTAAGTGGATCTCCTTTCCTGTGATTTGAATCAGTCACGTCTTGTCCTTGTCTCTAAAGCTGCATTAAACAACTTGCCCCCCTCTTCAACATATTTCCCTTTTATGTAGTTCAGCACAGCTCTCCTATCCCCCTCTGGTCTACCTCTTCTCCAGGGGACACCCACCCAAGCCCTCTCAAACTCTCTGCTCCATGGATGGCATGAGTTTACTCAGTCCTTTATGTAGCACCTTCTCCTCCTCCTTCTTCTCCTTCTCCTTCTCCTTCTCCTTCTCCTTCTCCTTCTCCTTCTCCTTCTCCTTCTCCTTCTCCTTCTTCTTCTTCTTCTTCTTCTTCTTCTTCTTCTTCTTCTTCTTCTTTAGGGCCCAAAACCGTGTCTTGATTTAGTCAATTAGCTGAATAACTGGTTAATTCAGGTTTGCCTCTTGTACCCCCATGCTAAGGTCCTACTAAATTGCTGGTTCAACTCCCAGTGTCCTGGCTTCCTTTGAACCCCCAGATTGAACAGCAGCGGTGGTGGGGAATGTGGTCAAGTTTCAGCCAGCTTGGGGTGATCTCATTGGGTTTTCCCGGCGAGAGATGAACAGAGGGACTCCTCGGAAGAAATGGCTGCTTTGAATGGTGGCACCTGTGTCATTATACGTGCTGAGGTCCCACGCCTCCCCAAACAGCACCCTCCCCAAGCTCCCTCCCCCAAATTACAGGTGTTTCATACATGGGGTCTCAGAAAGGGACCGCCCTGGAAATAAACGCTCCATTATTTCGTTTCACATCCTATGCTTGACCTTCGGCCGGTACAGCATTTTCCGTTAGCGCAGTTCTCAGAATGCAATCGCTCCTCTCTGTGATTTATATTATTTGAAGCTCCCGGGGGAAATACCGAGACAGGAGCAATCTCTTTTAACATTTCTACTGTTTCCTCTAATTTGATACTCCTCCGATCTTTTGGCAGTTCAGGAGAGAGAAAAATCACCCCTGGTTATACAACATGGCATTTATAGTCTTCTGGGACGGTGTGAAAGAAGATGAATCGAGGTGTGAGACTCTGAGTTTCGGTCTAGAATATCTGCTTTTGCTCATGCAGATATAGAATCATAGGATAATTGAATCATAGAATCCTAGAGTTGGAAGGGACCTCCTTGGTCATCTAGTCCAACCCCCTGCACTGTGCAGGACACTCACCACCCTCTCACTCCTCCACTGTCACCTGCCACCCCCTTGGTCCTTCGCAAAATCAGCCTCTCCGTCAGATGGCTATCCAGCCTCTGCTTAAAAATCTCCAAGGAAGGAGAACCCACCATCTCCCAAGGAAGCCTGTTCCACTGGGAAACCACTCTAACTTTCAGGAACTTCTTCTGGAGGTTTAGATCATAGAATCATAGAGTTGGAAGGGATCTTCTGGGTCATCTGGTCCATCCCAGAACCCACCATCTCCCAAGGTGGTGACTTGGATGACTTGGGGATCGCAGGAGGTTTGAAGGTCTGAACACGAGTCACCAAAACAAATCCCAGAAGCAGCCCATTGGTGACGTTGTGGTGTGTGCGACCTGCTTGGCATGTGGTCTTCTTTTTGTGCTCTAGCTGGGTTTTTTCCAAAGCTGGTGTTTTAAAACAATAAACGACTTCTGTGGGGTTTTATATTTCTGCCATGTTTCGCTTTGTCCGCTGCATACCATTGTACCCTGCTGGCGCCATACTCTATTGAAGGTTTATTATTTCTGGACCGTAAAATAGATTCACCAGCTCTGGGTCAGGAAAGACCTGGAGACTTTGGGGTTGGAGCCAGGAGGAGTGAGATTTGGGGTGGGGAGAGACCCAAGTGGAGGGTAATGCTATGCAGTCCCCCTCCAAAGTAGCCATTTTCTCCTGAGGAATGGATGTTTGTTGGCTGGGGAGGAGCTGTAAAACTGGGGGATCCCCAGGCCCCACCTGGAGGATGGCATCCCTATGAAAAGAAAGTTATATCCAGGGGTAGTCAAACTGCTGCCCTCCAGATGTCCATGGACTACAATTCCCAGGAGCCCCTGCCAGCATCTGCTGGCAGGGGCTCCTGGGAATTGTAGTCCATGGACATCTGGAGGGCCACAGTTTGACTACCCCTAGACTAACAATCCTGTTACACATATTATTAACCAGGACAGAAGGTTGCTTGTAAAGAGGTATCTAGAATGTATCTCTGCCTTGAGGAAATGTCAATAATTTCAAACCATTTCTACTTTTGGAATTATTATTGATTTGTTTCATGGTTCATGCCTGGAACTGTCGTGTGTGACGTAATTTGTATGCCTGACCATCGCAGAAGGCCTTTCAGCTGAAGCACATTTGGTCAGGGTCACATATGGTCCTTATGGGATATTATGGAATAATTTTATGTATTCTGTGAGGCTTCCATTCCAGCCTCAGGTTGTTTTAAAAATTGTTTTGTAATGAATACGATGCACCATGAGGGCCGGCGTAGTGTAGGCCGGGGTTAAAGAGCAGCGGCTTCTAATCTGGAGAGACAGGTTTGATTCCCCATTCTTCCACATACAACTAGCTGGGTGACCTTCCGCTAGTGACAGCTCTCTTAGAGCTCTCTCAGCCCCACCTACTTCACAGGGTGTCTGCTGTGGGGAGAGGAAACAGAAGGCGATTGTAAGCCGCTTTGAGGCTCCTTCGGGAAGTGAAAAGCGGGGTATATTTAAAAAAACAGCTCTTTGTCTACCTTACAATGTGCCGGTAGGGGAGAGAGGAAGGGAAAGGTACTTGTAAGCTGCTCTGAGGCTCTTTCAAATAATAAGAAGTGGGATATAAGAAACAGCTCTCTACATTTGCTTTAGGATGCTTTGGGCTGATCCTGCGTTGAGCAGGGGGTTGGACTAGATGGCCTGTATGGCCCCTTCCAACTCTATGATTCTATGTGTTGTACAGATTTCTTAAAAACTTTTTTATGTGGAGAAACTGAATTATTAGGCTCTACATCTCTTTAAAATTTGTGTTCTGGCTTCACACTTTGTCAAGTGACACGTAAAGCCGCCTTCCACCAGATTGGCCCTACAAGGTCAGTATCGTCCGCACAGACAGGGCCTTCTAGAGCAGGGGTAGTCAACCTGGGGCCCTCCAGATGTTCGTGGACTACAATTCCCACAAGCCCCTGCCAGCAAATGCTGGCAGGGGCTTGTGGGAATTGTAGTCCACGAACATCTGGAGGGCCACAGGTTGACTACCCCTGCTCTAGAGGTCTTCGGCATGACCTGCTGCTGGATGCTTTTAGCTGGAGATGCCGGGGATTGAACCCGGGACCTTCTGCATGCCCAGCCAATGCTCTCCCCCTGAGCCATAGCATACCAAAGTGTCTCAAGCAAGCCCTCCGAGGAGGCGCCGTAGAAGTCTTCTAACTACAGAAGAATGTTTTAGCTGAGCCTTCTCCCTTCCAGGCCAGCTTTCTGTTGGCGAGGAGAGATACCTTCGGTGCATTCAAAGGCCCCGCCGCGGTCAGAATGCGATCGAGTCTGTTTTACGCTGCTCTGGCAGGTTTTCGGGATCCAAAAAACAGATGGCTGCCATCCACATTCCTGGCTTCAGACCCTCATGGATTAGAAGAAGTTCAGGGAAGAAAAGGAATGAGTTTGCCTGCATCGGTCTTCATCCATCTTTTCCCCACATGGCCAGAGGCCCGTTCTCTGATCCCCCAGGTCTGTTCTGCAGACAGCTGGCAGGTGAATGCAGAGATGGGGAAGGGGCCATGTTGGTCCTGAGCGTGCTGAGGCCGCTTTACGAAAGTTGCATCCGCCAGCACCTTAGGCAGGAGCTGGAAGAAAGCGGGTCGACTGTATAATAGAATTAAAGGTGTCCCTGTTAGCTATCTAAGGGTAGGAATTTCCCAGAAATCAACATCAAATCTGGATTGCTCCAGGCCAGGAAATTCCTGTAGATAGGATTTAGGGGTGCCAGTTCCCCTAGTCTGGGCAGGGGATCGCCCGCTTTCTGGGATCACCTCACCCCTCCAAACTGACCCCTCATATGACCATATATGGGCCTGAAGTGGGTGGGAAGGGGAGGGGTTCTGGTTGGGCATGTGTCCCTGTTAGAGCTGTTCTAACAGAGAAGTTCTTCCAGAGCTCTCTCAGCCTCACCCACCTTCCGGGGTGTCTGTTGCGGGGAGAGGAAGTGAAGGCAGTTGTAAGCCGCTTTGAGATTCCTTCAGATAGTGAAAAGTGGGGTATAAAAACCCAATGATGGGTCTGGAGAGGTGGTAAAGGGAGGGGCCCAGAGTGGGTGTGTACACCACTTTGCTTCCCAACCGTATTAGGCATGATCACACCACTTTTGGGGTATTTCAAAGCCTGACAAGTGTTTCAAGGGTTACTCAACATTAAAAAAATAGTTGGGTTTTCCAGGCAAGAGATGTTCAGGGGCAGTTTGCCATTGCTTTCCTCTGGGTTATGACCCTGGACTTCCTTGGTGGTTTCCCTTCCAGAGTTTAAATATGCAAAAGGGCCGAGCACTTGCTTCCTAAATAATAAATAGCTTAACTGAGAAGAGAAACAACCTTGTAAAGAGAGGGAGAGAGAGTCCCCCAACAGTCTACCTGACTCTGTGCTAAGGTCCTTCCCCTCCCAAAATTCCATCCTTCTCAGGCATTTCCCAGTCTGTCAGTGGCAAACCCAGATGAGAGGCAGGTAGCTGGCTTAAAGCAATAAGGTGGGAAACACAGGTAGGAAGCAGGTGAGGATGTGTATTCCCCCAAGGTCTTTCTTTTTTTCTAATAAGTTTATCCTGTTACAATGCTGCTGTATTTTGATTTGTGTTTTTCTCCCACTGCCACTCAGATCACGGGTGGCCAATGGGATCTCGGGACAGGAGATTCCCCGCCCCCTCTTGGGCTTGGCAGTTCTTACACTGCTCTCCCGTTGTCTGTGAGAGTTCCAGAAGAACTGTGAAGCGTTTGCCCGCGAGGAGTCGAAAAGCGACTCCTGATTTCCATTTTCCCAGAATTCCTCCTGTTCCTCTGGCTTCCACCCAGCCCTGCGTTGAGAACAGCTGTGGCCGTACGGCGTCAGGCTGGTAGAGGTACGTGGGACAGAGGGAAAGAGTCTTATAATTTCTGCAGAGTAATTGTGTTTTTACCCCTTCCTGTGGAAATCGGAGGCCAGGGCCCACAGAGTTCTGCCTTCAGTTATTAAGGAACACAGTGTTGCAGCATGAAATGAGCCATCGGCACAGGGAGTACTGTGGTTGCAACCCCAAAACTGAACCCCCTTTCCAACACGTAGAAGAATATTCGAGTCTGGTAGCGCCTTAAAGACCAATAAAAGGTTTCCAAATATACGCCCTTCCCTGAATCAAAGCTCCCTTCGTCAGGTACCGAGGGCTGACTGGGGAAAATTTATAAGCTGGAAAACGAAAATCCCTAAAGTCCAGCTGGACTCAGATTTCGGTCAAAAGCTATGGACCCAGTAGCCCCCTATTTCCAAGATAAAATGACTTTCTGAATTCTACCCCTAGAAAAAAAAAATAGTGGGCAGGAACTAGATATCACTGGGGGAAAATCAAAGGAAACAAAATTATCTTAACCCACTGCAGGGAGACGGCAAAATTGTAGGCAAAGTTTAAATATGCAAAGGCATGCAGCACAAGTTGCTTAAAGAATGAATAGCTTTCTTGTGAAGAAGAGGGGAGAGAGAGAGGGTCCTAACAGCCTGACTGTTGTTGTTCTTTTGGAGGCAATCAGAAGAAGAAGAGTTGGTTTTTATACCCCAAAGAAGTCTCAAAGCGGCTTACGATCGTCTGCCCTTCCTCTCCTAGCAACAGACACCCTGTGAGGTAAGAGAGGCCCAGAGAGCTCTGAGAGAAATGCTCTGCAAGTATAGCTTTAGCAAAACTGTGACTAGCCTAAGTTCACGTAGCTGGCTTCATTTGGAGGAGCGGGGAATGAAACTTGGCAGAATAGAAGCTACTGCTCTTATCCACTACACCATGCTGGCTGGGGGAGGAAATGAGCCCAAAGGAGTAGGAAGTCTGCAAGTAAGACTCTTTTGGGCAGCTGTTCTCACAGAGCAGTTCTGTCAGAGCTCTCCCAGCCTCACCTCCCTCACAGGGTGCCTGTTATGGGGAAAGGAAGGGAAGGCGAATGTAAGCCGCTTTGAGACTCCTTCTAGTAGTGAAAAATGGGGTATATAAACCACCTTTTCTTCTTTTCCTTCACAAGATGCCTGCTGTAGGGAGAGGAAAGGGAAGGTGATCCTAAGCTGCACTGAGACTCCTTTGGGAAGTAAAAAGCAAACAAACTCTTCTTCCTTATGCTGAAAACATCAGCAGGAGAGCGCTGAGCACAGCCATGCCTCAAACTCCATGCAGCCGACAGCCAACTATTAAAACAACAGAACGACAATGCTGTTCCATTTGCCGTGTGTAGTGTAGAGCAGGGGTAGTCAAACTGCGGCCCTCCAGATGTCCATGGACTCCAATTCCCATGAGCCCCCTGCCAGCGAATGCTGGCAGGGGGCTCATGGGAATTGTAGTCCATGGACATCTGGAGGGCTGCAGTTTGACTACCCCTGGTGTAGAGTGTTTCAATGCATTCATGTAGTCAGCTGTGAGATTTTAATGTTGTTGTTTTTTTTAACACACTTTGGAGCACTGGAAGGTTACACAGAAAGAGTCACATTTAGTTTTATGTGGAAACCCAGATGCTGCACCAATTAGCCTCCCCAGCGCTGGAAAATATGATTTGGGGATATTTTTATAACTTTGGGGGACACGGAGCCAGCGCAGGTGGTACTGCGCTCATGCCCGGAGCCAGAATCAGCCAACTGGGCCCTGCCCTTTCTGCTGCATCCCACTCTGCCCCCACCCCCAGAACGAGCTGCTGGGGAGAGGGCTGGCTATTATATTTTGGCTGAACTGCTAGGCTATATCTGAGCCACACTTACGAACACAAACGGAACTGCCTTGGGCTGCTCAGCAGAGTTACAAGATGCAAAGAGGAGACGAGATGCTTAAGGAACAAAATAGGTTTTTATTGTGAAGTGAAAGAAACTTTGCATAGAAAGCAGAGAGGAGAGAGTCCGAACTAAATGCTCTTTTCTACATTAATTCTGTCTGTTGTGGAGAGAAGCAGGGTGTGTTCGATTCTGCGCTCCCTCACATGCATCCAGCTGGGTGACCTTGTGATCGCCACAGCACTGATAAAGCTCTTCTGACTGAGCAGGAATATCAGGGCTCTCTCAGCCTCACCTCCCTCAGAGGGTGTCTGTTGTGGGGAGAGGAATGGGAAGGCGACAGTAAGCCGCTTTGAGCCTCCTTCGGGTAGAGAAAAGCGGCATATAAAAACCAACTCTTCTTCTTCTACTCTTCCAAAGGAACAGGAAGTCTCCATGGAAGCCTATATGGACACTGGAGGGGATGATTTGAACAATATCTGGAAATGCCCGCTGCAACTATGCACAATACACATCTCCTCCACCGCCCCCTGCAGGACATTCTTTATAGTCTGCTTAGTCATGCAGCGTGCAGATCTTGCATGTGCCGACAATGCCGAATCACGCTGTCAGCCCCATCAAGGCCAATTATTACTTACTCAGATTGCAGAGACTCTCCAGGGTCTCAGACTGAGGTCTCCCTCCTGTTCCTCTTAGCTGGAGATGCTGGAATTTGAACCCGGGACCTTCCGCCTGGCGTTTCACTCAGCCGCAGCCTCTCTCTCACTGCGCACAAAACGTCGTATTCTGATTCGAACAACTGATCCCTCTGAACGTTTGAGTGATGTGATCTTTGGATCGAATGTGGGGGGTTCCTTCCTTTTCTGGTTGCACCCCTGAAGAATTTCCAGGGAAGACGAGGCTTGGAAAATGTAGCTTCTCTGGGGGAACTTAGCTTAAGACTCTTGGTGAAAACATCAGCGTTCTCAGAATGAAGACGGAGCTGTCCATTGTATGATAACAGAGCCTGAAGACAGCCTAAATGTCCAAATGAATACAGAAGAAGAACCTTTTAAAATATAGGAACCAACTCTTCTTCAGTGATATCAGGGCTCTCTCAGCCTCCCCTCCCTCACAGGGTGTCTGTTGTGGAGAGAGGAAGGGAAGGCGACTGTAAGCCGCTTTGAGACTCCTTTGGGTAGAGAAAAATGCCATATAAGAACCAGCTCTTCTTCTTGTTCTTCTGATGTCACTTCCAGGTGATGTCAGTACTTGAGGATGTCCTTCCTAGTCCTGGTGAGTATGGAGCGGGCACAGAGGGAGGTTAGCAGGATCACTGCAAAATCAACTGTTTCAAGAGAGGATTTCCTCCCACTTTCTGACCCCCTCCCCAAAGCTTGCTGAGCAATGCCCAAATGAGGGTTCCCCTAGACCAGGGGTAGTCAAACTGCGGCCCTCCAGATGTCCATGGACTACAATTCCCAGAAGCCCCTGCCAGCGAATGCTGGCAGGGGCTCATGGGAATTGCAGTCCATGGACATCTGGAGGGCCGCAGTTTGACTACCCCTGCCCTAGACCCAAATGGGGATGTGGGGTGGGTCTGGCATTCCTAAGCTGGGAAGGCCCCTGCTGTGATGCTCCTGCTTTGTACACTCTGGCCATGCTGAGCAGCACCCAGGTAACCTGGGGAATTGGCAACAGAGTGCTCGCAAGCAAGTGTGTGAGAGAAGGACATGTAGGAGAGGTTGGGCTGGTGGAGGGCCCACCATGGGCCCGCATTTACTGACTCCAGCCCTGCTAGTTAGATACACATGCATTGCACACAGAGCGGTCCAACTCTGACCCAGATGGCAATAATATTTCACAGACACCCCCCCCTCCCCTGCAGAATCTTCATAAGTGCTGCACTAATAATTCATTCCAGTTGTGCTCTCGGGCTTCCGTCCAGGCTTCTGGAGCCGATACAATGGGATATGCAAACTCAGTGAAAACCAGCTATTTATAAATGGATTGCAGACATTTCAACCCAGAGCTGGTAACGCCGCACAGGAAGCTGCCTTCAACCTAATCAGATTGTTGGTCCCTCAAGATCAGTATAGTCTGCTCAGACATGCAGTGGCTCTCGGATGATTTAGGTAGGGGTCTTTCAGTCACCTTCAGCCTGGGCCTTTTATAACTGGAGATGCCAGGGATTGAACCTGGGACCTTCTGTAGGCTAGGCAGATGCTCTACCACTGAGCCACAGGCCCTCCCCCATGGCTCTCCAGGGTCTCAGGCTGAGGTCTTTCCCATCACCCACAGCCTGGTCCTTTACACTGGAGATGCCGGGGATTGAACCTGGGACCTTCTGCATGCCAGGCAGATGCTCTACCACTCAGCCACTGACCCCTTCTCTTCTTTTTAAGAAGACAGTTTGTGTAATCTGAGGTACCCCCTTTTTTTTTCCTGCACAAAGTAACCATTGTACAGAATAATGACCCTTCCTCCAAAAACCAATTATTTTTTAAAAGATTTCATTTGGAACGCAAAGCATACTGCAGAGGAATTTTGCTGACCTCCTGAGAAAATGGAGCTCACTAGCTGAAATTATTAAAATCGTAACTTTTTAATAGAATTCTCCATTTATTATATTTTCACGTGTAGGTATTTGGGGGATATTTTCTTTCCTTCTACTGCACTATCAGTTTGTGGGTTGTCATGTTTGTGGGCTTCATAAGCCTGAGAGCAAAAGAAGAGCCCTGCTGGGTCAGACCAGGGGTCCATCCAGTCCAGCCTCCTGTCTCACGCAGGGGCCAGTCAGTTCCTCTGGAGGGCCAAGAACATGGAAGAGAGACCAAGGCCTTCATAGGAACATCGGAAGAGCCCTGCTGGATCAGACCAGTGGTCCATCCAGTCCAGCATCCTGTCTCACACAGGGGCCAGTCAGTTCCTCTGAAAGGCCAACAACAGGGCATGGAGGCCAAGGCCTTCCTAAGAACATCAGAAGAGCCCTGCTGGGTCAGACCAGGGGTCCATCTGGTCCAGCCTCCTGTCTCACGCAGGGGCCATCCAGTTCCTCTACAGGGCCAACAACAGGGCAGAGAGGCTGGGACTAAGAACAAAAGCAGAGCCCTTTTACTACCTGGAGGAATCTCAAGGTGCTTTACAAATCACCTTCCTTTCCTCTCCCCACAATCCTGTCGGTGGGGCTGAGAGAGCTCTGAGAGAACTGGGTCATCCAGCTGGCTGCGTGTGGAGGAGGGACGGGAAATCAAACCGAGTTCTCCAGATTAGAGCAGCTGCTCTTAATCATGACACACCAAGCTGGCTCTCAAAAAGGTTCCGGTTAAAGGTCGTATCTTAGCTGTTGGAACATGCAAGATCTGCAGTATGCATGCTTGAGTAGACTATCAAGTGTGTCCTGCAGGGGGCATCGGAGGACATTTGCCTTTTGCATAGCTGGATCAGGAACTTCCGGATGATTTTCAAATAATCTCTTCCAGGGTCCAGATTGGCTCCTTTGAAGACACTTCCTGCTCCTTTGAGGACACGTTCTCCCTGCTTGCCTGCACAACCGACTGAATGACTGCAAGGATCAGTTAGAACAGTTTGTTAGGTCTCTCCCTCCTCTCTACTCATAGTTGTTTCTCTTCACAATAAAACTATTTTATCCTTTTCAGCAGCCTGGTGCTTCTCTGCTCTCTGCATATCTGAACTCTGCCAACATTAGCTGTGTCTCCTATTGCCAGAAATCAATAGGTCACCCACCCTCTTTTCATTCCAAGTTTCTCGTCTTTCTAGAGCATCCATGATCGGTGTGAGGAATGGGGATCAGCAGATTTTCCCCATTCTGCCGCTCCCTCCCCCTCCTTCCCCAAAATTCATGCCTCTCGAGTTCTCCTCCTCCATTGTTCCATTTCAGCTGGGATGATTTCTGAGACTAATTCTGGAATTCAAGGATGCATTAATCTCTTCTGTGTTTGGGTGCCCGGAGTGGTTGGCTTCAATTGAACACAGAGGTTTGCGGTTTTGTGCTAAAGAGGCATAATTTGTGAACATTCAACTGGATAAAACTTTTAGAACAATGGCATTTTCGGAGGATGAGTAAGCTGATCGCAGTTTGTAAGCTAATCACAACTGCTTGGAGAGAGAGAGAGAGAGAGAAATGTCGTATCTCTTACTGACCGGGAGGCTCTGACCGGGACGGGACACGCGAGGCGGATCATGTCAGATCTTGGACATTAAGAGGGATTGGCCCTGGTTAGCACTTTGCTGTGGGACCGTGCCAAGAACAAGAGTTCAGCAACAACTTTAAGACTAACAAATGTTGCGCTAGAGTAGGAGGTTTCATTTGAACCTGTCCATAGAGTTTTCATGGCATAGAGTTTTCATGGCTTTTGAACTCTGGTGCTGGAGAAGACTCTTGCGAGTCCCTTGGACTGCAAGGCGAACAAACAGGTCAGTCCTAGAGGAGATCAGCCCTGACTGCTCCTTAGAAGGCCAGATCCTGAAGATGAAACTCAAATACTTTGGCCACCTCATGAGAAGGAAGGACTCCCTGGAGAAGAGCCTAATGCTGGGAGCCATCGAGGGCAAAAGAAGAAGGGGACAACAGAGAATGAGGTGGCTGGATGGAGTCACTGAAGCAGTAGGTGCGAGCTTAAATGGACTCCGGGGAATGGTAGAGGACAGGACGGCCTGGAGGATCATTGTCCATGGGGTCGCGATGGGTCGAACAACAACAACAACATTAAAACTATTAACACTGATCATTGTAACAATGGTAACAGTGCAAAGAAGTCCAGGAGCAGAATGCATTGATGGATTTCTAGGAGGGAGCAGGGGCCTGGTCTCAACCAGATGCCTGGCCGAAGACCTCTAAAGGCATAGGATCCGGATCAAGGTGACCACTTTAACGGCAAAGGGACTTTCTGAAGGTCATGGAGGGAGCCACAGATTAAGAGATCCTTCCTGAAAAAGTTTTGCAGGGTCGATACCGTCTGTCAAGAGAGCTTTTTCCCCTCCCAAGTGCCCCAAAGCAGCTGTTCTTTGAGAGAAGAAATTCCTGTAAAAGAAAAAAAACAACAACAACAATTCATTCCAAGTTTCATTTATTTTAAAGGGAGAAAATGTCAGGCATTCCTTTGGCTCAATTCAAGGTCGCTGGGATTTGATTTCTTTTCTCGACACGGTTGTGACGGGCGAAGCGCTGGAGGAATCAGACAGCACTTGTTCCTCTGCTTGGTTATTGGGTGTGAAGCACAGCTGTGGCTAATCTCCCTCCAGGACTGAAGGCCATGGAAAACCTGCCTCCAAATGATTTTCCCAGGTGAACTGCAGTGCCTGTGAGGATTCAGGACGTACAGAAATTGCTGGTGCCCCTTATCGGTAATTCTGTCTCAAACTGTACTTATTTATAACATTTATTAGCCACCTTCCTACTTGTCAGAACACAAGGTGGCCAGCATCGTGCAGTGGTTGAAAGCAACGGCTTCTAAATTGGCAAGCCAGGTTTGATTCCCTGCTCCTCCACATGCAGCCAGCTGGGTGACCTTGGGTTTGTCACAGTCCTGACAGAACTGTTCTGAACGAGCAGTCCTGTCAGAGCTCAACTCAAATGAGTCTCAAAGCGGTTTACAATCGCCTTCCCTTTCCTCTCCCCACAACAGACGCCTGTGAGGGAGATGAGGCTGAGAGAGCCCGGAGATCACTGAAGAAGAAGAGTTGGGTCTTATATGCTGCTTTTCTCTACCTGAAGGAGTCTCAAAGCAGCTTACAGTCACCTTCCCTTTCCTCTCCCCACAAGAGACACCCTGTGAGGTGGGTGAGGCTGAGAGAGACCTGATATTACTGAAGAAGAAGAAGAGTTGGGTCTTATATGCTGCTTTTCTCTACCCGAAGGAGTCTCCAAGCTGCTTCCAATTGCCTTCCCTTCCTCTCCCCACAACAGACACCCTGTGAGATGGGTGAGTCAATGGACTGATCAAGCTGGGCAGAAGACACTGCAGATCTTCCAGGGAGAAGTTCCGCTCCAAGGACAGCAAGTTCCACAAGGTAATTGCTGTCAGATCTCGGTGAAGGGCAAAGAAGTCAAGACGGGCATCTTTTGTTGGGGAAGCAGACTTCAACCCATGCTAAGGAAAGAGAAGGGATTTCTTAACCATAAAGTGAATAACATATCCCACACACAGGGTGGGCACAGTTTGGATCATATAGGGGGTTTGCAGATGCTTTTATTATGCTGTATGCTAATTTGCTGTTCTTCACAGGTCTTTCCTATTGCCTCCATCCATTCACGAAACCCTGCTTAAGAAAGCCTGGCCTAACCGTTCTGTTCATTCAGCCTATCCGTTCTGGAGGCTTGCAGGAAGGAAGTCTCCTCTAAGGAGCAGGATGTCTCCAAAGGAGCCAAGCAGAGCATAGGAGGAGACTCCTAGGTGGCAAAGTTATCATGGAGAAGATCCCTTGAAGGAAACTAGTTGAGCCTGTGGCTCAGTGGAAGAGCCTTTGCTCAGCATGCAGGAGGTCCCAGGTTCAATCCCCGGCATCTCCCATTAAAGGGACCAGTAGGTGATATGAAAGACCTCTCCCTAAAATCCCAGGAAGCAGCTGCCAGACTGAGTAAATAGGGACTTCAGTTGCCCAAGGGCCCGATTCAGTATCAAGCGGTTTCACGTGTTCAAGGTACATCTTGAGCATCTCCCTTACTGTTGAACAGAGACCTAAAGGCATGGAGCTCTCCAGCAGGAATCCCATCTGGTTCTGTGTGGTTTATTTTTATTTTATATTTTAATGTGCTTGGCAAACAGTACACTTCTGGCTCCGGGACAGCAAAAAATATTTCTCATATAGGTGTAAAGTTTAATGTTCTCCAGATCATCAGTATTTCTTTATCGGCAGCCTTTGCCAGTTGCCTCTCTGAACCCTGGTGGCATCGAGGGAAGAGAGTCGGGGAAACAGAGGAGCTTAACAGATTCTGAGAAATAAGCTTGTCTATGGAAGAGCTTTTCAGAACAGTTGGTTTTTATACCCTGCTTTTCGCTACCCAAAGAAGTCTCAAAGCGGCTTGCAATCGCCTCAGAGAGCTCTAAGAGAACTGCTCCGTAAGAACAGGTCTAAAGAGGACTGTGACTAGCCCAAGATCACCCGGCTGGCAGCATGTGGAAGAGGAGTGGGGGATCAAACCCGGTTCTCCAGATCTGAGCCTGTCGCTCTTCACCACTCTACCACGCATATTCAAACTTTGCGTATTTAAACTCTGCCAGCACCAACATGGCTATGGGACATGAATGCAGAAAAGCCACATGGGATATTGCCTTTAATCAGGATGAGGAATTGGCTGGGTTTGAGTGGGAAAAAAAAGTCTTGGAGGATCCAAGCCATAATGTTGTGTGCCTGGGGACAGTTTGGGATGCCAACCTCCAGGGGGGGCCTGGAGTTCTCCTGAAATTATGACTGCCTATATCAGTTTGCTTGGTGGAGATGGCAACTGGGTAGGGTGGGCTCTATAGTATTATCCCATCCCTTTCCCAAATGTCATCCTCCCCAGGCACCATCCTCAAATTGCCCTGGAGTTCTGGCACCCCTAGTGGCTCAAAGGTTAGGCACCATAGGTGACATCAGGTTGCCATGTCCCTCCCAGCAATTGCCAGGGAATTGGGGGGCGAGGGGAGATCTACCAGTGGAGAAAAGGTGGCCCAGGTAGCATGGCAATGTCACTTCTGCGGGGACTTTTGAACTTGGCTGGGTCCTGAGTCCTTCTAGAACACAGAACTGCCAAGTAACAGAGTTTTTGAAAGTATGCAGTTATTAGTTATCTTTTATGGATGAGGCACAGATCCAGACTCACAGCGCTTTGAATTTTAAAAGAGAGAAATCTTTACTGGGAAAGATTATTTACAAGCATGACTCACAATCACGCTCTGATACTTGGGCAAAAACTCAATCATAAAAATGGCTCCTTCCGTAGAGGTTGCGCCCAAATATCAGAGCATCACCTAGACATCGCTGGTGTGATGACATCACTTCCTGCATGCACCAAAAGGGGCTTTACGTAGGCCAGGCGTAGTCAACCTGTGGTCCTCCAGATGTTCATGGACTACAATTCCCATGAGCCCCTGCCAGCAAACGCTGGCAGGGGCTCATGGGAATTGTAGTCCATGAACATCTGGAGGACCACAGGTTGACTACCTCTGACCTAGGCCGTCCTCTCTCTTCCGGTCAGTCTCCAACCAGCTAGTTCATTGGTGGTGTGGGGGAAGGAGGGCCCAGTGGCAGGGGTCCAGTCTCCACTGGCAGTAGGAACCAGCAACACCAAGGTGGCAAATAACCTTCCATTCAAACGGAGAAACCGAGAGAACAGCTCGAAGGCTGCTCTCGGTGCTGGCAAGCAATCTGCTGAGCGTGTTGTTTCAGCGATGGTGTTTAGATGCCGGCCGCCAATTTCCTTAATTCAAGCAACATGGAAAACGGCAAAAGAATTTCATGCGGCTGCAGCAGAAATGCCGGAGATAACGTTACAGGAAAAGCCGGCCTGTTCATCAACAAACTTAGGCGATCCATCAACAGACTGATTTCACGTTAGTTGCTGGCAGAGCTGGAGCAGTGGGTTGACTGTGTCCTCTGTGCCAGAGCATTCCCCCCCCCCCAAACAAACCTCATTAAATGTTTTCATTGGATCCTCCTTGCGAGCTTTAATGGAAACCACACGCCCTGATATTGTTCTTGGAGAGACGTTCGCTCTTGGCTACAATGGACCAAAACAGATTTCCCAAAACAAACATGAAATCCAATATATATATTTTTTCCCTTCTTACTTCATCACGACCGGACAGGTCGTTAAAGTGGTTAGGAGACCCATGGTGGACGTCGGGAATGGGAAAGAGCGGAAAGGTGCAGAACGGTAGGTGCAGAGAGGGATTGTTCCGCCTCCAGGCGGAAAGGGAAGGCAACCGTAAGCCGCTTTGAGACTCCTTCGGGTAGAGAAAAGCGGCATCTAAGAACCAACTCTTCTTCTTCTTCTTCAGTAATCTCAGGGCTCTCTCAGCCTCACCCACCTCACAGGGTGTCTGTTGTGGGGAGAGGAAAGGGAAGGCGACTGTAAGCCGCTTTGAGACTCCTTCGGGTAGAGAAAAGCGGCATCTAAGAACCAGCTCTTCTTCTTCTTCTTCTTCAGTAATCTCAGGGCTCTCTCAGCCCCACCTCCCTCACAGGGTGTCTGTTGTGGGGAGAGGAAAGGGAAGGCGACCGAAAGCCACTTTGAGACTCCTTCGGGTAGAGAAAAGCGGCAAATAAGAACCAAAACTACTCCTTCTTAAGAATTTCCTAACCTGGATCCAGCTACCCTACCACCTTATATAACAAGATGCTATACGGTGATGCCCTGGGGACAGAATCCAGGGGTCCCATCCTTGGGTCCCCACCAGGACCTCTGCTCATGCCTTTCTTCCAGCCCACCCTGTCCCCCAGATGGCATTTGAAAGAATGTTAGACCGCCAGTGAGAGAGAGCAGCTCTAGGCAGCTAATGCCACTGCAGAACTACTTGGACTTGTAAGAATTTCCCCCTGATATCTGGCTGGTACTGTTCTGCATGTACTTTAAATCCATTACTGTGGGTCCTCTCCTCTGCTGCCAACAGAAACCACTCCCTGCCCTCCTCCAAGTGGCAACCTTTCAAATACTTCAAGAGAGCCAGCCAGTCCCCTCTCAGCCTCCTCTTCTCCAGGCTGAACATTCCCAAGTCCCTCAGCCTTTCCTCACAGGGCTTGGTCCCTTCGCCCCGGTTCCTCCCCTCTGCAGCCTCTACAGCCTCTCAGTTTTGGCAACCTCCTTTTTGAAACAAGGCCTGGAGAACATCAGGTGCAGTCTGACCAAATGCAATATACAACAGGACTATGACATCTTGCAATTTTGATGTCATGCCTCTGTTGATATTATTATTGTTGTTGTTGTTATTTAATTTATTACCTGCCACTCCCAAACCGGCTAGGGATGAAGAAATTTGAAAGAAAAAGAAGAGTGAGGGGGAATAAGGCTAATGGCGGCAGCTGCCACAGAAACAGAATTATTTTAATCGGCAAAAACCCCATTGGATCTTCAGGGGCCAATCAGAAGTTCTGTAAGGCAAGAGCCCCATCTGGCCCTGGTCTGGCCTATTTGGTGGGTGCCACGTTGGGGCCGTTGACCTGAGACATTGCTCAGACCGGCCTTTGACCAACCACACCAAACCTGCTACCTGGTAGACGGATTAAAAGTTGATTAACGGTAGATTAGAAGGCCGCCTCTTGTTTTTCTCTGGGAGGCTTCGATTTACCTGCAGATAAAACCTGAGTTGTACCTAGCTTCTGGGATAATTCTGGGGGCATGAAACGGGGGTGCACATTCCTCTCTGCTTGTTAGGCTCCGAGCCGTGTACCGTTGTGATCACCACAACAGGAACCAGTCGTGTATTAGCGGGGTAGTAATTTTTTCCTACCCCCTGCTCCAGATTGGCTCCCCTGGTGCCGTTTGGGGCCTCGGACCACCCACGTGGTCCAGAACAGTGAGCCTTTGCAAGCAAAGAGCAACTGGAATAAAGAAGCCAAGTGGAATTCTGGAAAGACTTTGGGAAAATACCAAAAAAAGAAGGGAAAAAAAGAAGCAAACCCTATTATTTTAATCTGTTTGAGGGGAGCAGCCAGCAAGAGAGAACTGGAAGGGCTGCTGAACTGAGACAAGAATCCAGGGGTTTGTATGGGGGAAGTGAAAAAGTCCCTGGGGTGTACCTGCTGGGGTGGAAAGCTCTGGTAGATCTGCAGTGCGGAGTAACCGGTGTGGCGCAGTGGTTAAGAGCAGCAGATTCTAACATGGCAAACGGGGATTGAGTCCCCACTCCTTCTCCACGCTGGGCCAGTTGGGTGACGCTGGGTCCATCTCAGTTCTTTCAGAGCTCTCTCAGCCCCACCTCCCTCACAAGGTGGGTGTTGTGGGGAGAGGAAGGGAAGGCGAATGGTAAGCCACTTTGAGACTCCTTTGAGTAGTGAAAACCGGGGTACACGAACCAACTTGTTTTCTTCATTGCACCCCTGGTCATCAGGATGGTCACTCACGAACACACAGGAAATGGCCTTATCTTGCATCAGGCCAGTGAATCATTGAGGTCAATATTGTCTACTCAGGCTAGCATTGGCTCCCCAGAGCTTCAGGTAGAGGCCTTTTGTACCACCTACTACCTGGTCTGTTTCACCTGAAGATGCAGGGGGTTAAACCTGGAACCTTCTGGATGCAAAGCACAGGCTCTTCCTGGGGTCCTCTCTTGGGATGTTTATTTTCCTAATTGGTTTGGGACTGATCTCATTTGTGCAAAAACAACCTTGGCAAGGTGACCAGAAGAATCCCGGTCTGGCTATCATTGCAGCCATGATGAGAAAGGTAGCTTTTTGATGGCACGTGCATGCATGAGAAGGAAGGACTCCCTGGAGAAGAGCCTAATGCTGGGAGCAATCGAGGGCAAAAGAAGAAGGGGACGACAGAGAATGAGGTGGCTGGATGGAGTCACTGAAGCAGTCGGCGTGAACTTAAATGGACTCCAGGGAATGGTGGAGGACAGGAAGGCCTGGAGGATCATTGTCCATGGGGTCGCGATGGGTCGGACACAACAATAACAGCACGCAATTTATTTAGACTGGTGCTAGGGGGCCCTTTCTGAGAGCAGCTTGAGGAGGCTTACCATCAGAAAACACCCTATAAAAACAAGCCACTACTGTGAATAAAACACAGTACCTAATGCCAGCATTGTCAGCCAGGATTTCGTGAAACCCTGGAGTTTCTTGACCGCCCTGAGAGCGTTTCCTGAAGGGGTGGGAGTTAATTAACTTGTAATATATATTTTTTAAATTTGTTAAACTTTTATCAGTTGATATGACCATATATGTTCCTGTCACCACACACACCCCTTCCCAAAATGGCCGATGATGGGGTGGGAAGGGGAGGGGTCCTGGGGGGGGGGAGCATGCACACAGCTCTGCGTCCCAACAATAGCGCACCTAAATCTGGTCGAAAAACTTGCATGACTAGAAGACCCAGGAGGTCCCTTCCAACTCTATGATTCTAAGTATCAAAACTATGCAACGGCATGGATTTCCGTCTGCAGTGGCTGAAGAAGAGTCCGGTGACTTTGGGACAGGATAGCCATGACATTAAGTCATAATGTGTAAGAATAGCTTGCTTCCCTGCACCTCATTGCCTCTGCAGCCATGGCTGTCTGTTTTCAGCCAAGGCATCTTGTGCCAAAGGATTCCAGCCGCGAGTCGAATGATACTGTATGCATAACTTCTCCAGAAAGCAGATGACCATTCGCAAGTGGCCACGGAGTATTGCTAGAAGGTGAGTCAGACTCCATAAAGAGACCAGATCGGAGAGGAAAAGAGAAAGGGGTGAACTTGGGTAACCTCGAGAGGGGGTCCGAAAGAATGGCTATCCAACATGAACTCTCCTTGACTCTTGGAGCTCTCCCAAGACCTGCCGTTGCGGGCATTATGACACCCTTTGGCAAATAGACCCAGACGGACGGGGATGGCTCCCCTCTCGGGAGGTTTATTTTTAAACAACACAGTCGACTTGACACGAAGGGCATCCAGTTGGGGGGGGGGGGGATCAGGCTTTCCAAGTTCTGAGAACTTGCCCCGTCGGGTGCAAATCGAGATTTCGAGACAAAAATGGTCGTGCGCTGGGGCTGGTTGAAAAAGGAATGAAGTCATCGCTTGTCGGCCCACTTGTACCCAGGATGGTATTTGCACAGGCCGTCAGAATGAGGGACATGATTTCAGCTCTGGGCATTCCTCTGTTTATGGTCTTGTTAAGGGTCAGCAGAAGGCCAAACGGTTAGGGGAAGCTATAAAATGGCTCTGCAATGAATTTGGGGTAGGGGGAGAGTTATCCTGCCAGTTCTTGCAACTGGGACTGAAGTGCAAATGTTCAAAATGTATATATTTATTATATTTTTTTTATTTCTAGACCACCGCTATCGACAATAGTTGAGTACAGAGTTTACAGAGTATAAATCCAATAAAAATACAATATAAAACCCATAAGAACCTGTTGTTGTTGTTAGGTGCGAAGTCGTGTCCGACCCGTCGTGACCCCATGGACAATGATCCTCCAGGCCTTCCTGTCCTCTACCATTCCCCGGAGTCCATTTAAGCTTGCACCTACTGCTTCAGTGACTCCATCCAGCCGCCTCATTCTCTGTCGTCCCCTTCTTCTTTTGCCCTCGATCGCTCCCAGCATTAGGCTCTTCTCCAGGGAGTCCTCCCTTCTCATGAGGTGGCCAAAGGATTTGAGTTTCATCTTCAGGATCTGGCCTTCTAAAGAGCAGTCAGGGCTGATCTCCTCTAGGACTGACCGGTTTGTTCGCCTTGCAGTCCAAGGGACTCGCAAGAGTCTTCTCCAGCACCAGAGTTCAAAAGCCTCAATTCTCTGACGCTCGGCCTTCCTTATGGTCCAACTTTCACAGCCATACATTGCAACTGGAAAGACCAGAGCCTTGACTAGACGCACTTTCGTTGGCAGGGTGATGTCTCTGCTTTTTAGAATGCTGTTTAGATTTTCCGTAGCTTTCCTCCCCAGAACTTGTAGACAATACAAATAGATGGTGGTACCCAAGCAACCTTCAGGAAGCTCCTGGTCCAAATCTTGCCTTTACGGTGAATGCATTAGGTGGACATCCCCCGTCCACTTTGATTTTTCATCTGCAGTACGGCTTGTGATCTGAGCCTACCTTTGCATTGCGCCCATCTTTGATCACACTAACCAGACTCTGGAAAAATAACTTGCACAGAACGCACGGAGGAACATATGGAGCAGAGGTCTACGAGTGGCATTTCACCAAAAAGGACAGATGGAACAGTCTGTCTGTGGGCAGGGATGCCCTGTATTGGGGGAGGCAACTGTGGAAGGACTTCTGGAGTTCTTGATGGATTGACCATCATTGGTGTCCCTCTTTTAATGCGTCCCGCTATTAGAGAACTGGAGGGGGAACATTGTACAGACTAAAGATGGGTTGCAGCGACCCTGATGCAGACTAAGAGATCTGCAAGGTGCCCCGGCAGCTTGCCTGTACAGAGCCACAACCTCAATGCGTGCCTGGATATGGAAGATAACAGCTTGAGCTAATTGGATGGCGTTTATCAAGCAGATGTACAAGAGAGGTCAGTGAGATAATGACCTAATCTGGGTGTATAGATACAGATGGGTAGCCGTGTTGGTCTGAAGTAGCACAATAAATTCAGAGTCCAGTAGCACCTTTAAGACCAACAAAGATTTATTCAGGTCATGAGATTTCGAATGCAAGGACTCTTCATCAGACTATGGCAGTCTTCAAGCAAAGGTTGGATACACACTTTTCTTGGGTGCTTTAGGATGCTTTGGGCTGATCCTGCATTGAGCAGGGGGTTGGACTAGATGGCCTGTATGGCCCCTTCCAACTCTATGATTCTATGATTCTATGACTATGATCTTCTTACATGACAGGGAATATAATCTGGGTGTGTTATTCTGACTGTATATAAATCTGTGCCCAGGGCAGCTACACATTCTGGATTTTTGGATGTAAATTGCAGTGTCACCTTTTCATCACTGCACCTATTTAAAACGGTTTCTTGAAAGAATTCTCTGGCCGGAATTTGGTCTTTCCCCACAATGGGTGAAAATGAACACTGAGATCCCTAATGCTGGGGGTCACATTCTGGCCCAGCTGGTGGACCTCTTGAGGGCACCTGGGTTTTGGGCACCATGGGACACAGAGTGTTAAACTGGATTGACCCCTGACCTGATCCAACATGACTTCTCTTATGTTCATTTGGGGTATCTTTCTACCCTGAGCCAAATTCAGGTATATCTTTGGGAACAATATTCATTCAGAAGCCCAGAAATGTTTATGGTAGGAAGGGTCACAGTTCTTCTGGAGCTCTTCTGGAAGAACAGTTCTGTCAGAGCTCTCTCAGCCCCACCTACTTCACACAGTGTCTGTTGTAGGGAGAGTGAGCCACTTCGAGACTCCTTCCGGTAATGAAAAGAGGGGTATAAAAAAAACAGGTCTTCTTCTTCCTGTCCCTTGATGGATCAGCTCTGTCAAGGAACCCATAGCCCTGAGTCTGCAAGACCTGTGCGAGGCTGTTCATGAGAGGACATTCTGCAGGTCATTAATGTGGTGCCAAGCTAGATCCAGCCAACCATAACCGGTTTTGGACCTACTGTTAGAATCTCTTGAATCGTATCCCTGTAGGCTTTCTTCTGCTCCCAACATGGCTTCATCCCAGTTCTTGCATGAAAAGTCATCATTATGCAACCCTGTTTCAAGCCAGGTGTTTCGGCTCATGAAAGCCTTGCAAGACCTCTGGAAGAAACCATTCTGAAACATCTCCAAACTAGAGTAGCATGTGCAAAAAGGATCTAGGAGTCTTAGTGGACCATACATTGAACATGAGTCAGCAGTGTGACTCAGCGGCTAAAAAGGCAAGTGGGATTTTGGGCTGTATCAAACGGAGTATCGTGTCCAGATCACGGGAGGTGATGGTACCACTTTACTCTGTTTCGGCCTCACTTGGAGTCCTGTGTTCAGTTTTGGGCACCCCAATTGAAGAGGGATGTTGACAGACTGGAGCGTGTCCAGAGGAGGGCAACAAAGGTGGTGAGGGGTTTGGAGACCAAGACATAGTCATCTGACAGCGAGGCTAATTCTGTGAAGGTAAAGGTTCAAGGGGGTGGCAGGTGACAGTGGAGGAGCAATAGGGTTGTGAATGTCCTGCATAGTGCAGGGGGTTGGACTAGATTACCCAGGAGGCCCCTTCCAACTCAATGATTCTATGATTCTAGAGAACACCTCTGGAAGAGCAAGCAAACAACGTAGGCGCAGTCATTGTCACAACTCAGAATATGGCTGCCAATCTGGATCCAGCCAACTATAACCAGCCCTGAACCTACTTCGGGAATTTCTTGCATCTAATCCCTGCAGGCCCTTTCCTCCACTCCTTACCTGGATGCACCTCAGTTCTTGGGTGGATAGTCATCATTATGCAACCACGTATCAGGCCAAACATTTGGGTCCATGATGCCCTTGAAGGACCTCTGGAACAACCTCTCTGCAAGATCACCCGGCTAGAGAACACCTCCCGAATAGGAAGTATATGAGCAGCCTGAACGTAGAAGTCCGTATGCTCGTTGGGTGGCGCACTGCGGAATAACTATGGGAGCAGGTAAGCGCTTTTCATGATGTGAGCAATGGGAAGCATCGGAATGTCCCCGCCTGCCAACCGCCAGAGGCCGTCTCCACGGAATGCCCAGCATGGCTACAGAGAATACCCCCGGCAGGCGAGGAAGACGAGCCAAGGACCTTTGGCCCTGTTAGCTTCACGGGGAACGGCATTATGGGTGTTGCGTAAAGGAGAAGCATACTGGGAGTTTAAGCAATCACAGAGCTCCGTCTGGAGTGCGGAGGGGTGTGCGTGGCAAAAGCCGGATCCACTCCTGATGCAGTGCGTTCATGCAAAAAAAAAAAAAAAAAGCATAGATCGGAAAGGCAGAGTCCCCGATGGAGCGGCTGATCTCTGGTACAGACACAGAGTCTTCTTGGTGAAGTGGTTAGGAGTGCGGACTTCTAATCTGGTGAGCCGGGTTTGATTCCACGCTCCTCCTCCACGTGCAGCCGGCTGGGTGACCTTGGGCTCGCCACAACACTGATAAAGCTGCTCGGACCGAGCAGTGATATCAGGGCTCTCTCAGCCTCACCCACCCCACAGGGTGTCTGTTGTGGGGAGAAGAAAGGGAAGATAATTGTAAACCGCTTTGAGCCTCCTTCGGGTAGACTCTTCTTCAGTAATCTCAGGGCTCTCTCCTCCTCACCTCCCTCACAGGGGGTCTGTTGTGGGGAGAGGAAAGAGAAGGCAAATGTAAACCACTTTGAGACTCCTTCGGGTAGAGAAAAGCGGCATCTAAGAACCAACTCATCTTCTTCTTCAGTAATCTCAGGGGTCTCTCAACCTCACCCACCTCACAGGGTGTCTGTTGTAGAGAGAGGAAAGGGAAGGCAAATGTAAGCTGCTGTGAGACACCTTCGGGTAGAGAAAAGCAGCATATAAGAACCAACTCTTCTTCTTCTATTTATGAAAGGGTATACAAACCCACGCCCCCTCATACCCCGGTCAGTGTGTGAAATATGGGATATTTGGATAGGCACAAGTCAGCCGCCCCTGGATTAGAGTTTCAAAAAAGTGGGATCTCCTGTTTGAGGGGTTGATTGGAACCTGCTCTCGACTGCAATGATTTCTGGGCAACGTTGAGCCTGGTATTCTCCCTTAGTGTAGCCTACTTTGCAGGGTTGTTTTGAGAAGGACCACGTCTCTGAGCCTGAACGCCTTGGAGGAAAGATGGATGGACAGAGGCCGTGTCCCTCCCTGTGTGTTCGAGGTGACCTCATTCATACCCTCTCGTCTCCAGCAGAGGGCCTTTCCCTCCAGCTGGGGAATGACAGAGATGGCTGTCCATCAAAAGGTTATGAAATCTTCAGACCACACATTACCCTGAAGTGTGGAAAAGCTGCTTTTTTTTCAGGATGGGGCGGGGGGGGGGGAGAGTTATTTTCAAAACTGGTCACAATAAGCACCGGTAAGTTGAGAAGGCTTTCAGTGAAGTGCGGAATTTTGCATCCAACAGAGGAGGAGGAGGAGGAGGAGAAGAAGAAGAAGAAGAGTTTATTTATTAGATTTTTATACCACCCTCTCATACAGCCCAGCTTGGTTGGGTTTTTATACCCTGCTTTTCACTACCCGAAGGAGTCTCAAAGTGGCTTCCAATTGTCTTCCCTTACCTCTCCCCACAACAGACACCCCGTGAGGGAGGTGGGGCTGAGAGAGCTCTGTTAGGACTGTTTGGTCAGAACCGCACTATCAGGACTGTGACTGGTCCAAGTTCCCCCAGTTGGCTTCCTGTGGAGAAGCGGGGAATCGAACTCAGCTCACCAGGTTAGAAGCTGCTGCTCTTATCCACACCCCCACACTGATTCCTCAAGAGAGGGAAGGCTTGTATGTGTTTCATGAACGTTTTTGTGGCCGCTTGGTAGCCAACAGACATGACTCAAGGCAGGATGCCCAAGGACATGGTGACTCAGCAAAGGAACTTGGTTTGGCCTCCAAACTCTCCACTGCACCTCTGCCGCTAACCCTGCGTGGAGTTTGGATGTGTGCCACAAGCCGCAAAATCCATTTGGCATGGTGTTGTCACATGCTAATTTATGAGTCACCTCTGAGATGAAGAACCCACCACCTCCCGAGGCACTGAGAGCCAGCTTGGTGTAGTGGTTAGGAGTGTGGACTTCTAATCTGGCATGCTGGGTTCGATTCCCCACTCCCCCACATGCAGCCAGCTGCGTGACCTTGGGCTCGCCATGGCACTGATAAAACTGTTCTGACCGGGCAGTGATATCAGGGCTCTCTCAGCCTCACCTCCCTCACAGGGTGTCTGTTGTGGGGAGAGGAAAGGGAAGGTGACTGTAAGCCGCTTTGAGACTCCTTCGGGAAGAGAATAGCAGATCTCCAGGTGCTGCCTGGAGTTTGGCAACCCTGCCCCAGGCCATTTGTCAGATGTGACGGAAGCCTCCTGATTTTGAGTTGGAATAATGCTGGGAATAAGTTTTCAGTCACGTTTAATGCGAAAGCACATATTTCACGGAAGGGCAGTCTCCAGGAACATGCGCTGGAATTTGTTCTGGGTGGTCCCCCGTTTCCACTCCGCGTGGCCCTCCTCCTCCCTTCCCCCAGAAAACGTCTCTCCGGCTTTCCCTCCTTGCTGTCCCGTGTTCAATAAAATATTAATTATCCCTCCTTTAAAAAGCGAGCAGGCTTCGGCATCCTTCGGAGAGGCCAGACTGGCCTGCTTTGCGTTCATAAAGCAAAACGGGAGTGAAAAGTTCAAATATTAGACTTTCCTGTGGAGACGGTTTCGGGAGGCTGGGCTAGGGGAGGCGGGGGGAAGGGGACGCCCGGGCCAATACAAACAGCAGCCCAGTGGTTAAGTTCATGTTTCTGTCTCGTCTGTGGTGAGGGCATCGTCTTGAATGAATAAAAATTTCGGGGGCAGACCAAGGAGGGGAGGAGGGCTCTGAATGCTGCCGGGATGGAGGCCATTGGCCTTGGGGATCTCAAGGTGAGAGAATTTCTCCCTCTCTCTCTCTCTCTCAACTTTGTGGTCGTAGAGTACACTGAGGTTTGCATCTACTTCGGAAAAAAATGGAGCATGACAAGAAGAAAAGAGCCTTTTAAAAACGTTGAGCTTGGAGTCTTGGACGGCCTGTCTTCTGGCATGCTAGACCGTGCAAGGCCTCTAGTGGGCGTGCTTGAACAGTTTATGAAGGATATCCCACAGGGAGCATCGGAGGAGATGTGTAATTCCAGTTATTCGATCAGGAACCCCCTGGTATTTTTCAGACGCTCTCCTCCTGTGTCCTGATTGGATTGATTGGAGACTTCCTGCTCCTTGCAGCAGATTTCCTCCTGATTGCCTCCAGAACAGGAGATAACAGTTAGTCAGTTAGACTGTTAGGACTCTCTCTCTCTCTCTCTCTCTCTCCTCTTTTTATTTCTCTTTGTCATATACTACAGTAAATGTCCCAGTTCCTGGGACACTTCTCAATAAAGCTGTTTCTTCTTTAAAAGCTAGTGCCCCGTTCCTTTTCTGACATTGCAGGGTTTATACAACTGGGTATCGGCTGGGCAGCTGTGCTCAGTCTTTGCAAAACTGGGCAAGTGGTGAGATGGAGGAGTATCTCCAAGGTCTTAAGGGTGGCCATTGAAAGGTTGTCACTTGGAGGAGGGCAGGAAACATTTCCTGTTGGCAGCAGAGGAGAGGACACGCAGAGATGGATTTAAACTATATAATGGCTAAATATTGGGGGGAGGGAGATTTAGAATACTTAAGCAGTGGAAGGGGCTGCCTAAGGAGGTGGGGAGCTCCCCCTCACTGGTGGTCTTCAAGCAGTGGCTGGACCAGATCCTTATCCTGGATGCTTGAGGCTGATCCTGCACTAAGCAGGGGGTTGAACTAGATGGCCTTTATCACCTTTTCCACCTCTAGGAATCTATGAGTCTAGTTCAGCAGTGGAGTGGGCTGCCTAAGGATTTGGGGAGCTCCCCCTCACTGGTGGTGAGTGACCTTCACCTTGTCACAGTTCTCTCAGAGCTCTCTCAGCCCCACCTGCCTCACAAGGTGTAGGGAAAGGAAGGCGATTGTAAGCCTCTTTGAGACATATGAGGCCTGCTGGGTGACCACGGGCCAGTCCCAGTTCTCTCTCAACTCTCTCAGTCCAACCTACCTCACAGGGTATCTGTCCTGGGGGACAGGAAGGGAAGAGAATTGTAAGCCACTTTGAGACTCCTTCAGGTAGAATAAAGCGGGGTATAAAAAACAACCCTTCTTCTTCTCTCCCGCCTCCAAGCACAGAGTAAAAATACAGGCTATGCTTCTTATTGACTTTAAGCCATATCGGCCTTCGGCTGACTCTGCATTCCAAGCGTCTGACAAACAAACAAAAAAAGAGCGCAGCGTTTGTAGCCGAATATCAGGTTTCCAGGCTCTTCAATGCTGCAGTTTGCAGGATGGCTGAGTCTTATCTTCGGAAGAGGAAGGAAGGTAGGGTCAAAGGTCACCTTAGGCAGCTTCTGTTGCTCTTCTAGAAATGAATTGCAGCTGCAGTTGGGGGGGGGGGTGTGTGAGTTGGGGGGGGGGGGTACGGGGGAAGCCTCCAATTTGACTGGAGCACCAGCACTGAGCCCCCAGTTGATTTCCCCAAAATTGCACCCCCTTGATGGAGAATCGCAGGAGGAGGGCATGGGGCAAGGGGTAGGGATTCTTCCTCCAGCCCCACGGTTCTAGCCGAACGTCCAGCCCCCTCACCCCACACGCCTGTTTCATTAATTAGGAAAACAACTCCCCTGTAAAATGTCGTTTTTCATTTCATCCATGGTCAGCCAAGGTTATCCAGAATGGATCCTGCAACCAAACTTTCTCAACTTTCTTAGTGCTGAGAAATGCCTGAGACATTCTTCAGGCTTCACGAAACCCCAGAAGTTGCATGGTCGTGCAGAATAGGGTTGGGAAGCAGAGCTGTGGACATGCCCACCCCGGGCCTCTCCCCTGCCCACCCCCTCCAGGCCCATCACTGGCTGTTTTGGGAGGGGGCCAACCGGTGGCCATGGCCATGTCATATTTTATCACCTGATAAATGTTTAACAAATTTGCAAAATATATTGTTCTGTTATTTTATGGCCTTTTAACTGCTTATTGTATGTTATTTTAACCCTAGACGGCTGGGCCAAGAGGTCCTATACGTCTAATTATAAATACATCTAATTATAAATAAAATAAGATAAATAAAAGTTAATAAACTCCCACCCATTCAGAAAACCCTTCCAGGGCCCTCAAGAAACCCCAGGGTTTCCCAATACCCTGGTTGAGAAAGTCTCCCCTAAACACTAATCTTGGAAGACATCTGAGGGCAAAAAGCAAGCAAACATCAGCTAGCGTTGCCAACCCCCAGGTGGTGACAGGAGATCTGCTGCTACGACAAGCAATCTCCAGGTGACAAAGATCAGTTCATGGGGAGGAAATGGCCACTTTGGAAATTGGGCTCGATGACATTATACCCCATTGAAGCCCCTCCCTTCTGCAAACCCCGCCCTCCTTGTGGCTACACTCCCTAAATCTTCAGGTATTTCCCGACACAAAACTGGCAACCCTAAATACTTGCAGAGGCAGTAGGATTCCAACAGAATGTTATCACTTTCCTCTTGGTGAACGGTTCCAATTGTACAATAGCCAAAACCTAGAGGAAGGGTGCCAATCTCCAGGCAGGGTCTGGTGTGTTCTTGGACTGACCCCTGCTCTACAGAGACCTGTTTTCCCGGACAAAATGGAGGATGACCCCAGAGAAGTCCCCTCATCTCCCCAAGCCCTGCCCACCCCAGGATCCTGTTGGAATGAAAGAAAAGGAGAGAAGAGCTATTTTTTAGGTACCCCACTTTTCTCTACCTGAAGGATTCTCAAAGAGGTTTGCCATCCCCTTCCCATCCTCTCCGCACAACAGCCACCCTGTGAGGGAGGTGGGGCTGAGAGAGCTCTGAGAGAACGGGAACCGCCCTAAGGTCACCCAAGTGACTTCTTGTGGAGAAGGAGGGGGGGAATCAAACCTGGTTCTCCAGATGAGAGGTCACCACTCGTAAACACTACACCAAGTGGGCTCTCAACTCCCCATGCTTGGATATTGGGGGAGGGGGCACTGCATCACTCTAAGGTTGCATAGGTCCTTCAATGGTGTGCATCACTTTGTCTTAACCTGCCCTTGGACTTTACTTTGTCTCCTTCTCCACAAGGCCTTCCTCTACTGCAGGGGTAGTCAACCAGTGGTCCTCCAGATGTCCATGGATTACAATTCCCATGAGCCCCTGCCAGTGTTTTCTTTACTTGCACTTGCACTTCTACAGCTGGGCAAAACTCTCCTCTAGGAACCAAACCTCCCAACCGAGCTCATCCCAAATCCCCAGGGACTTCCTGACATGGAGTTGCCAACCCAACTTGGACAAGGGACCTCCGTTCACCTTATTTCAGGCAGCCTAGCAATGTATGCAAAATATTTTTCAATACAGACCAGAGCATCTCATTTCAAAGGCTTGCCCTTTCACAAATTTCTGAAATTCCTAAAAAGAGACTTTGGGGATATATATATATTTTTTTTGCAGGCGGAGGGGTTAGGAGGGGAGCTGCAGATGAAAATATTTTTAGAATGCTTTCTATGTATTGCTTTGCCGGCAGCAGGAGAAAATCTGAAATCCGGTCTCCCTCCGCTTGATTCCGTTTCTCGGTTTCTTGGATGCACGGGGCAGATCATTAAAGCTTGCTAAGTGGCAATAATTCATGATAATGGAGCTGCCCTTTGGACTCTGCACAAAACAACGGACAATCTGGCTCTCCGCTTAGCCCTCACCTTCCACAGGAAGAGTTTGACCCACTCCGTGCAATCCTATGCATCCGTTTCTTTTCCGTTTCCTTTCTTTTGCTTTTCAGTCTTTCTTTTTTGGGCTGCCAAGTCCCCATGGACTTACGAAGACCCTGTGCAGGGGTAGTCGAATTGCGGCCCTCCAGAGGTCCATGGACTATAATTCCCATGGGAATTGTAGTCCATGGACCTCTGGAGGGCCGCAGTTTGACTACCCCTGCATAGAGTGTCCAAGGCAAGAGATGTCCAGGGTTGGTTTGTCACTGCTCGCCTCTCTCCAACATCCCTTGGTGGAATTCCCCTCTGTAGTCCGGAGATGAGCTGTAATGCCGGGGGGATCTCCAGGTCCCACCTGGAGGCTGGCATCCCTACCTGGAGAACTTCTCTTGGTGGCCAGACCATGGTACATTAGATGGACTCATCGTCTGAGGCCGTTCCTGGACAGCCGCTCCTTGGACAGAAAGACACGGGTCTCGGGCACGATCTCATCCCACTCAGGTGCCTTTTGGTGCCATCAAAGTAGAAGAGCTAAAGTGGGCGGCAGGAAAGCATCAGGCAGATTTAGAAGCTGCATCCTTTTTCTGTCTGTTTCTCCTTATGTTTTATCTGCTGTTGGTGCTTGCTGCAGAAAAAAATATATAGATATTGGTCCATAGAAGCCCCGTTTCATCTACTTGGGTCTAGCGTGTGTCAAGACCTTATTCCTCCTTCCCCGCTAATGGTCCCGAGGCAGTTTAAGTCTCCCATTTCTTAATTCAGCGCCGTTTTGCGGTTCCATTTGCCTTTCATTTCATTGCGAGCACGGCCGTCCTGCTGGCTCAGCACCTGTGGCGATCTGACTTAGCACAGACATTGGATTTCGATTCTGGCTTTTGCTGAGCCAGCAAAAGCCGATAATGAAATCCATAGCGAACCTCCAGCCCCCGATGCCTGGCCTGGTGAAACAGCCAAGAGGGGCCACGCGGAGGATCTTTACGAGGGAGCTTTCAGGAATCAGTTTCTGCGGGGCCTCCGGTTCCAGGGGATGAATGGGTGCAGTTTGGTGACTTTCCTGGGCTTGTAGAACATGGAATATCCCAGGAATATCCCCAAGCTGAAGATGGGAACTGTTCCTAAGGATGTGGAATATTCTTACGGTAGAGTTTCCATATCTAGTTTAGGGGATTCCTGGAGGTTTCAGGGCCCTGCTAGATCGGACCAGAAACATCCTGTTTCACACAGTGGCCAAAACCCAGGTGACCTCAGGAGGTCCACCAGCAGGGCCAGGGCTCCAGAAATCCTTAAACTGTCGCCCACAAGCACCAGGAATACAGAGCATCACTACCTCAGACATAAGATCAGAAGAAAAGCCATGCTGGATCAGGCCAATGGCCCATCCAGCCCAACACTCTGTGTCACACAGTGGACAAAACCCAGGTCCTATAAGAAGGTCCACCAGTGGGACTAGAACACCAGAAGCCCTCCCATTGTTGCCCACCAAGCATCAAGAAGACTGTATTACAGCCCCAGAGTGAGTGTCCCATCTATACCTTGTGGCTAATGGCCACTCATGGACCTCTGCTCCAGATGTTTCTCCAATTCCCTCTCAAAGCTGTCTATGCTACTACAGTTCCTGCAGCAGGGAATTCCACGGGTTAATGACTCTTTTGGTGAAGGGCTTCTTTTAATTTGTTCTAAGCTCATCCATTTCATGGAGTTCCCATGAGTTCTTATATTGCACAAAAGGGAGAAAAGGACTTGCTTTAGGATGCTTTGGGCTGATCCTGCATTGAGCAGGGGGTTGGACTAGATGGCCTGTATGGCCCCTTCCAACTCTATGATTCTATGATTCTATGACTTCTTCCTCTACCTTCTGTATCCTGTGCATAATTCGGTCAGTTTATCAGCATATAGCTGTAGGCCTTTACAAAAAAGCATAAGATTTTAAAAAAGCATTTCAGATCAAAACAGTACAATGAATGCTGCAAATTACATTGACCAATCAAAATAAAACAGATTGTATCTATCTGCCTATTATTATTCTGATATTTGGTCTCTTTAGAATCATAGACTTTGAAGGGAAGCCCCAGGGCCATCTATTCCAGCCCCTTGCAGAATGTAGAAAATTCACAACTCCCTGCCCACCACAGTGACCCCAATTCTATGCCCAGATGATGCCTCCCTCCACCCCAAACCAGAATCCCTGGCCAGTCTAGCCTGGAAGAAATTCACCTTCCGATCCAAAAGTGTCGATCGACATTTCCCCGGGTGTGCAAGAAAGAAGAAGAAGAAGAGAAGAAGAAGAGTTGGTTCTTATATGCCGCTTTTCCCTACCCAAAGGAGGCTCAAAGCGGATTACAGTCGCCTTCCCTTTCCTCTCCCCACAACAGACACCCTGTGAGGTGGGTGAGGCTGAGATAGTCCTGATATTCCTGCTCGGTCAGAGCAGCTTTATGAGTGTTGTGGTGAGCCCAAGGTCACCCAGCTGGTTGCATGTGGGGGAGTGCAGAATCGAACTCGGCTTGCCAGATTAGAAGTCCGCACTCCTATCCACTACACCAAACTGGCCAAAGGGCCACAAGAGCCAAACACCGACACAATCTCTTCTGCCCACCCACTTATAATCTGTTTAAGTTCACCTCTTAGAAATGCTTCAGGCCTTATTTTCTCAGTGGCAAGGGCAAACAGTGACATTCTGTCGGTAACAAAAGAATTAGTGTCAGATAACAAAAAGATTAATTTTTCATGATCAGATTGACCATTTAGGCCACTTAGTAAATTAGCGAGAAATTTGGCCCTTGAGTCCATATACCATGGACAAATGCAATGCGGAAGGTCCTCCACCAGTGAGGTTCCCCAGATACAGAATTATTGATTCAGGTGGGTTGCTGTCTTGGTCCGCAGTAGCAGAACAAAATTTGAGCCCAATGGCACCTTTAAGACCAACAAAGATTTATTCAGGGTGTGAGCTTTCATGTACGTGCACAGTTCCCCAGACAATGGAGCAAGAATCATAAGACTAAAGATACATATTAAACGTGGAAGATCAGAACCTGTAGCTATTCTATTAAGAGCTTGATTTTGGCCCTCGGTTTGGGACCAGCTGAATTGGATTGGGCTTTCTCAGCCAGGGTTTCATGACAACCCTGGAAGGGTTTCCAGAATGGGTGGGAGTTGATGATGATGATGATGTTATCCGTTCAGTCATGTCCGACCCTCACGATTTTTTAGGAAAGTTTTCTTCATGCATCCCTGTCTCTGCTTCTTTCAGTTGGTCCATGGTCATCCCTGTATTGGCTTTGATCGTGTCGAGCCAGCAGATCCTTTGGCGACCAGCAGATCCTTTTGCCACTGACCATGCCGAGCATTAATGATTTTTCTAGCGAGTCTGATCGCAGGATGTGTCCAAAGTAAGCGAGCTTTAGCCGTAATATCTTGCCTTCTAAAGACATAGTTGGTTTGCTCCTCTCTAAAACTGTCTTGTTGGTCATTTTGGCTGTCCGTGGTATTCACAGCATTCGTCTCCAACACCGTAATTCGAAAGCAGGTGGGAGTTAATTAATGTTTAATATATTTTTAAAATGTGCTAATCATTTATCGTGTGCTATGGCCATGTATGTTCATGTCACCCTGCACCCCCTCCCCAGAATGGCCAATGATGGGCCTGGAGGGAGCAGGAAGGGGAGGGGCCACAGGTGGGCGTGTCCACAGCTCTGCTTCCCAACCATATTCTGCACAATGGTGCCACTTCTGGGGCTTCTCGAAGCCTGAAGAATGTCTCAGTGGTTTATCAAGGGTTAAAAGTCGAGATAGTCTGCTTCGGCATGCCCCAAAGGATGGTAGTATTAGTTGCACAGGTGGCACTAGAGTTCATCATCGAATCCCGTGCTTTGCTATATTTGGATTTTGGACACAATCCGTCAGATTTATAGAAACGAGATCCGTGTGCTGGGATTTGCAAAGTTGGACGTTTGCTTGCTGGCCTTAGAAATGCATGTTCTTCCAGTCTAGGCATGTCGGCGTACATGACGCTAATGCGATATGGCTATTTGCTCATAAAAGTCCGCCACTATTTACAGAACTCAAGGAATGAGATGCCAAGCGCCTTGGGTCATCCGATGTGGGAATTTTTACGAGAGCCACCGAAAAAAGGGGGTCGAGGGACGGGCCGGAGCGCGTGGCCCGCTTGATGGGGCAAACTGGTAAAGGGCTCTGCAAATCCTGAGCAATGGCAGGGAAGGGACATGAGAGCAGCCGGCAGGTATTTGAAGGATGCAACAACTGTGGATAAATCAAAGCAGAGAGTGAAAGGGGAGACTCTGTGCGAGCGCAGCAGGGTTTTCTGAGAAAGAGTGGGGAAAACGGGAGCCGTTTGGCATGGCTTCAGTTTTGGCCCGAAACATGTTTCGGTCCAGTCTCAGTTTCTTCAAACAATTAGCTAAAGGGTGACGATATAGAGCAAATTTAGGACACACCAAGAGTATGTTCGTATAACGTTTTGGGGACACTACACCCATGCAAACAGTATCTCTCCTGCTTTCTAGTTAATCCACTTTTCCATAATGTTATTAGGCAAAAGGTTAATAAAAAAAGAGAGAGGGGGGGGATTAATTTAGAATCTATCATACTTTACAGATGTTTTGACATACCAGCCTAGGGCTAACCATGCCAAAAGGTTAACGTCTGGCCAGAAAGTTTCGTTCCATTAATGGATTACAAAATATGTCTACTTAAAGATACTGATCCGTCTTCATTAGCTTGAAACATTTACTGTGAGGAAACACAATGAAGAAATGAACTGCATAGCAAAAGTTCACGATTACCAGACAATTTAAGAGATGTCCATAAGGCATGTGTTTAATTTTCAAAACCTAGAAGGTGCCAATTGGTTTTAAAAGGATTCAAACCAGATTCAGACTTGGTTTGGCCCAAGAGAAGCAGAGTATTCTGTTTCCAAACAGACAAAAGATGTATCAGACAAGGAGTCCCTCACAATGGACGATAATGCCAGGACTTTGAACACTCTTTTGTTTGCTGAAGTCGACATTATTTTTAAAGTTTAACCTCATAATTTGGTGTAATGCTGAAGAGATTGTAGCCTCTAAGATGGAGAAATGGGTTTGATTTCCCTGCTCCTCCACATGCAGCCCGCTGATTAACCTTGAGCTAGTCAGTTTTCTCAGAGCTCAGAGCCTCACCAACCTACCAAGGTGTGCGTTGTGGGAAGAGGAAGGGAAGGTGATGGTAGGCCACTTTGAGACACATGAAGCCTCCTGCATGACCTTTAGTTAATTACAGTTCTCTCAGAGCTCTCTCAGCCTCAGCTACCTCCCAAGGTGTGTGTTGTGGGGAGAGGAAGGGAAGGTGATGGTAGGCCGCTTTGAGACACATGAAGCCTCCTGGGTGACCTTTAGTTAATTACAGTTCTCTCAGAGCTCTCTCAGCCTCACCTACCTGCCAAGGTGTGCGCTGTGGGGAGAGGAAGGGAAGGTGATCGTAAGTCACTTTGAGACACATGAGGCCTGCTGGATGACCTTGGGCCAGCCTCACCTACTTCACAAGGTGCATGTGGTGGGGAGAGGCAAGGAAGGTGATTGTAAGCTACTCTGAGACACGACTCCTCCTGGGTGACCTTTAGTCAGTCAGTTTTTATTTTGTTAATTTATTTTTATTTATTCTTTAACTTATATACCATCACGCTCAGTCTCACAGCGATATACAGTAGTAAAAACAACCCAACCCTTAAAATCCCCAACACGTTAAATGATGATTATCCATTAGAATTAACTCCTCATTTCCCACCTGTCCAGCTTGCAGTCAGGAGGTCTTTCCTTAGGAGCGAGGGCCCTGATCTCTAGGGCAAGGGTAGTCAACCTGTGGTCCTCCAGATGTCCATGGACTACAATTCCCATGAGCCCCTGCCAGCATTGCTGGCAGGGGCTCATGGGAATTGTAGTCAATGGACATCTGGAGGATCACAAGTTGACTACCCCTGCTCTAGGGGATCCCCTAATGGTAACTCCGAGACCTCAACCTGACCTCAACCATATACCTGGCAGAAGAGCTCCATCTTGCAGGCCCTGCGGAAAGCTGATAATCTGGCAGGGCCCTTAGCTCTTCTGCAAGCTCGTTCCACCAAGCTGGGGTCAGGGCCAGACGAATGTCCCGGGAGCCCGGGACAACCAGCATGTCCTTACCCACAGAGTGGAGTGCCCTGCGGGAGGCATAGGCAAACACGCGGTCCCACAGATACGCAGGGCCCATGTCACGTATAGCCTTAAAGGTTAAAACCAACACCTTAAACGTTCCTGGCTGCTCAAAAACTGCAGGTGTTTTAGTGGCTTTTGCAAGGGACAGAAAGAAGGGATTTAGAGGAACTCGGAAACCCCTTTAAACTCTTGCTTTCTGCTCTTTCCGCAAACCACCGCAAACCGATACAGGAGTTTGTGGATGCTTGTGTCGATAGACCCATCCCGACCTTCCATTCGTGAACCACGAACAGGGCAAAATTCGTCATGAATTTTGCTTCACGGGCTGTCCTTAGCTGGCATTCCTAGTGGCGCGCGGGGCTTGCATTTGACTACGCTGTGTATGTGCGGAGGCAGCAGCTGTTCTCAATTAGGGAAAGGTCTTGTTTGGGGAGGCGGACAGATGTTCCCACTTCTCAACTGAGCAAACAGCGGCAGGCAGATAAAGATGTTTATTTGCTAAACTGTGGTGCCTTCCTAAATCTTTGACTAAACAGTTCCCCACGGAGCCAATAGGAAAGGCATAGCACCAGAAGGGCCCGGCTGGGTCAGATGAATGGTCCCCGTGGTCCAGCATCCTGTTTATCCCAGGGGGTAGCAGTAATGTGGCAGGGGCACTAAGGCCAGGCTCCCCCCCCCCCAGCACTGCTGTCCCCAACAATCCACAAACATGCTGCCTCCAAGCATGGAATCATAGAATCATAGAACCATGGAGTTGGAAGGGGCCATACAGGCCATCTAGTCCAACCCCCTGCTCAATGCAGGATCACAGAATCATAGAATCATAGAGTTGGAAGGGGCCATACAGGCCATCTAGTCCAACCCCCTGCTCAACGCAGGATCAGCCCAGAGCATCCTAAAGCATCCAAGAAAAGTGTGTCTCCAACCTTTGCTTGAAGACTGCCAGTGAGGGGGAGCTCACCACCTCCTTAGGCAGCCTATTCCACTGCTGAACTACTCTGACTTGAAAAGTTTTTTCCTGATATCTAGCCTATATCGTTGTACTTGTAGTTTAAACCCGTTACTGTGTGTCCTCTCCTCTGCAGCCAACGGAAACAGCATCCAGCCCTCCTCCAAGTGACAACCTTTCAAATACTTAAAGAGGGCTATCATGTCCCCTCTCAACCTCCTTTTCTCCAGGCTGAACCATGGAAGGACCATTCAGCCTTTATGTCTGCTAGCAATAAGAACTTGTCCATTGGGTTTTCATGGCTAACATACAGGAGTGGTTTGCCATTTCCTTCTCCAGTGGAAGCTTAAATGGATTTGCAAACTTAAATGGGCTTTGCGGAATGGTAGAGGACAGGAAGGCCTGGAGGATCATTGCCCATAGGGTCGCGATGGGTCGGACACGACTTCACACCTAACAAAGTAATAAGAACTTCCCAATTCAACTCCAGGGTCCTTATGTCTGCTATTTAAAAGCCCCCCATGAAGGGCACTCCATCCGCAGGGTTCACACAGACGTGAAATTGCCTTATACTGAATCAGTCCATTAGGTTCAGGGCTGGTTATAGTTGGCTGGATCCAGATTGGCAGCCATATTCTGAGTTGAGACGATGACTGCACCTACGTTGCTTGCTTGCTATTCTGGAGGTGTTCTCTAGAATTATGCAGGACACTCACAACCCTCTTGCTCACCCACTGTCACCTGCCACCCCCTTGAGCCTTCCCAGAATCAGCCTCTCCATCAGATGGCTCTCCAGCCTCTGTTTAAATATCTCCAAAGATGGAGAACCCACCACCTCCCGAGGAAGCCTGTTCCACTGAGAAACCGCTCTGACTGTCAGGAACTTTTTCCTGATGTTTAGACGGAATTTCTTTTGAATTAATTCCATTCCATTGGTTCTGGTCCGTCCCTGCGGGGCTGTGCAAGTCTTTTAACATTTTGAGTTGGTAGCAGCTCCCACCCCAGCAACACACACCCCATGTGTAACTCTAGGTAAGCTGTGGCATCCATTTTGTGTTTTGCCCCACCTCCTTCAGCAGCCATTTTGTGTCTGCGCCTACCATGCTGTGGTAGCATTAAGGTGCCCACAGGTTCATGAAAGGGTTTTTTTTGGGGGGAGGGGGGAACCTCTAAAGGGATTTCTAGAAGTCCGCTGTGCCTTGACAGCCCCTTCCACATACGCAGTGAAATATCACTGTGCAGATGAAATTCCAAATGGAAACCGTGTGTGATTCATCTCACCATCAAATAAAAGTGTTTTAATGGGGGAAGGGGGGGGGGAATAGCCCGGCCTTTGATTTTCTTTCTTTTTTTACAACGGACATCATTAACTTAATGGGCTTCTTCAAGTCTATGTTTCTCTGAACTGTTTAAACGTGTTTGTAAATATTCACTGGACAGAAGCCCGCAGCCCATCAGGTATTCTGTGCAAAAATAACTCTCTCAGGCAGGATTGCTTCTCCCCTGGCCAGATTTGTGCACATCGCCTCACATGGCAAGACATTTAAACAGCCTGCACGTCTGGGTTTGAGATGCACTCGGATGCATTAGCGGTTTACGGGAAACACAATTCTTGCCAACCTCCTACTGTGTGTTCAGGGTTAAAGCATACTTACCGAATGGGGAAATCTGGGCAACTGACAAACAAATGTGATTGGTTTTGTTGTTGTTTTACTTTACTCTTTCCCTGATGAAATACAGGGAAACATGGCGGAAACCCAAAGGCACTGAGGGACCAATGCGTGGCTAAATCCTGTTTGTTGGATCCAGTCAGTTCAAACTGAAACTGACCAATAGCATGCACTGGTGGGAAGATCCAGGGCATTTCCGCACATCGCAAAAAATAGCGTTACGCCAGCTAAACGGGGTAGCACTAAATATTATCACGTCTCCGGCCATTCCTCACCTTCTTGCCATCTTGCTGTATTCTGCCGGCTTTTCATGCTTCTTACCCTCCACCATCGCTACTGGAAATAGCAGAAGAGAGCAATGCGGTTTATAAATGACTCTCTTCCACCTGTCAATCAAGCCAGGCAGCCAATCCCCTTTCTCCTTTCTTTAAAGGTCCCGCAATGCCTGCCAGTTTCTTTAAAATTAATACTTCTCCGTTGAAACGCCTATGCATCTAATCTTCTAATAATCAGGTTGGAAAAAGGCTGATCTAAAGGGATCCAATTAACTCTACGATTCTAGGACTCTGTGACAGATGGATTTTTTGGAATCTGAGCAACACGATACTAGTCGTGCATTCATGCCCGTTCTGACATTCTCCAGTTGTGAATTCAGTGTTTCTGCAATCGAGCTATTCCCAACCAGACCGCTTGGCCCATCAGGATGGCTTTATCTGATAACAGTGGAATTTCTCACACGCAGAACCATCCTTCTGACTTCATTTCCAGAAACACACCAGGGAGTGGGGGATTGCCCTGTTGGCCAACATGTTTCGAAACTCTCTGTGCATCTTCTGCAGTGCTCCGACAGAGACCCCTGAGGAACCAGCACGGAAGGAACGGTGCAGCTCGTTCTCAGAAAGGGAAGTAATTACCTTTGGCTTGACAGCCTCAAATCTTCTTCAGAACCAGAGTAACTGGGCTGAGTTGAAGAAAGGGAAGAAGTGGGGCGAGTACAGCTAGTGCAGCGGCCATAGGGCCTTACGGGGACCCTGTGATTTGACCTGCCTTCAAAACACTGCATTGGTTCTGGACCAGGTTCAAGGTGTTGCTATTGACCTATGTGGCCTGGACCCTGGGTATCTGAGGAACCCCATTTCCCAATACGTTCCCCGGAGAACATTATGCTTTGAAAACACCAGTTGGCCCAAAGACATTTGCCTAGTCTTGACCAGAGCTAAGTAACCGGCCACTTCCCTTGCTACCGCCACTCCTGAGCATGAGTGAGTTCTCTCGTGGTTTGTGTCCCTGGGAGGGGGCGGAGCCTGCATGCTTACTCCCGCCTTAAACCGCCTCCTGTCTCCTCCCCCCAGTCCTCCTCAAGCCTGACTGTTAACACAGGTGGTGATGTCACTTCCTGTGACATGGCACTTGGGGGTTTGGCAGGGAGGCGTGGCCAGATGACATAACTTCCGGGCTCCTCGAAGCCTGAGAAATTATTTCAGGGGCTCCTCCATGTTCAAAAGCTTGAAATAGGCTGGGTTATATCCTGGAACTCTGCTTGATCTGGAATTTCACTGCTCTTATGTCTGAATAACAAAGTCTGAGTGCTGTGGCATCTTTAAGACCAGTGGAGTTTTATTCAAGGGCGTGCATACTTCTTCAGAGACTCAGAAATGTGCATGCACATGAAAGCGTATACCCAGAATTCAATTGTGTTGTTCTGAAAGGTGCCACCGGACTTCAGACCAAACCTGGGGACCCACCCGAATCTATCCTCGTGCCCAAATGATGCTTTGGATTTGTTTTTCAAGATTTTAGCTGCAATTATATGTCGCAAGTCTTCCTGGGCCCGCTTGCAGGGAGGGACGGTTAATATTATTATATTATTATTAATAATAATAATTCTTCCCTTCAAATAGAAAACATAAGGGACAAAGCATCTGCATCCTCAGTTTGCTAGCTCTGTTGGTTTTCCAAATGCCTTCCTAAATCCCAGGGGGACATTCCAAAATGCCACCCTCCATGAACTGGGGAAATGTCAGTTTTACTGCCCCCCCCCCTGCCCTGCCCCAGCTTTTTCTCCTTTGTACAGGAACTAGAGAGCCAGAGCAGCTGGTACTTCAAATGACCTGGGTTCAAATGGCCACTCTGCCATGACATTTGCTGGGTGACCACTGACCAGTCATTCATTCGCACTCTACCTTGCAGGGTCGTTGTGAGGATCAAATGGCCAAACAGTGGTGTTTGAATCCCTTGGCGGATGAGAATGTACTAGAATGAAAGACAGGGCATTAGAACAGGCAGCATGCCCTGGATTAGGGTTGCATGGGGACCAGCATAGAGTTGCCAACCTCCAGGTAGGGCCTGGAGATATGGAATTTCAATGGATCTACATACAGAGATTATCTCCCTTGGATAAAATGTATTTTGGGAGGGTGGACCCCATGGCACTGTGCCCCACTGAAATCCCTCTCCGCCCAGTATCCTCCCCCCCCCCCATCTCTGGGAATTGTCCAGTCAAGGGCTGGTGGCCCTAAATATTGATCCAGAATAATGTTTTCTTAAATCCCAACTTCACTCCACAGAGTTCAGAGCGGCAAGCAAGGGTCTGATCCATGTTATCATCTTCACAACAACCCTGGTAGGTGGGTTTGCTTGAGAGCTAATCCAGCATTCTGTTTCACACATAGGCCAGTCAGGGGCGCTAGAGGGACAACACAGAGCTTGCCAGAAGGTGGAGGGACCTCTGCTCTGTCAGCCTCTTTAACTTTTATTTATCTCCTTCCTTTCTCCCCACTGGGAACCCAAAGTGGCTCACATAGTTCTCCTCACCCGCTTTCTGCCCTTACAACATCCCTTCGAGGTAGGCTAGGCAGACAGCTCCCCATCTTCCATGTCCTAGGGGGGAATCCGAACCTGCGTCTGTCACAACCTAGCCTGACACTCTAACCACTGCACCTCGCCTACTCTAACCACTGCTCAATCCTCCTGTCAAGGCCAGCCGTGCTCCTGGACTCAACTGCAGGTTGCCAACCTCCAGGCGTGGCCTGGCGCTCTGCTGGAATCACAACCGATCTCCGCACCGCGCACATCGCTTAGGCATGTAAAACATTCGTTCCACTCGGGGTGGAGACAACGGCTGCTTCGGAAGGTGGATCGCATGTGGATCCCACCCTTCCCCAAACTTCACTCTCCCGCCCCCCGCCCCCCCGTCCAGTCTCCAGGCCTTTCCCAACCCAGACTCGGCAGCCCGTCCCGGGAGGATCCTGTCGCGGGGAGTTCCGCCGGTGGCAGGCGCCCAGCACGTGGAGAAGCGGCGCGGGCCGGCCGGGCGCGGCCACCCAGGGGGGCCCTTTGACGTCGCCGCCTGCAGAGGAGGAGCCCGGCCGGGCGGCCGCTTTATTAAGCCGCCGGGCGCCTTGGCAGGAGAGCAGCGGGAGGCGGGCGGGCGGGCGGGTTGCGCGCTCTCCTCTCCGTCCCCCGTCCCAGGGCTGCCGCGCCGAGGGGGCTGCCCCCGAGCTCTAGGCGCCCACCCAGCGCCTCCTCCCTCCCTCCGTCCCAGCCCTCCTCCTCCTCCTCCTGCCCGGGCCGGCTCGGCGTCTCCTCCCCTCGGCTCTGCCTCCTCCGGCCGCCGCCAGACTTTGCGCAGGGGGCCAGGCGAGCCGGGGGCTGCGCAGCGGAGGAGTCGCGCCGGGGGTGCTGCCTTGGGCCACCCTCCTTTGCAATTGTGCAGCGCGCGGAAATTGGGCAGTCCGGGATAGCCCCCCCCCCTCTCCCCCGTCTCTCCCACCCCCTTCCGTTTTTTCCCCTCTTTTTTTCTCTTTTTGCTCGCTTGCAAGGAAAAGCGCCTCATCTCGCTCCGGGATGGTGCCGCTGTCCGCTTGGTTCCTCGCGGCCGTCTTGGGGCAGCTTTGGACTTCGGCGGACGGGCAAGTAAGTGCGGGGAGTGGGGTGGGGGGGGGAGGGAGAAGGATTCCCCGGGCATCTTTGCCCCCCCTCCCCCGACGGCTTTGCGGAAGGTAGTCCGCAAGAAAACAGGCCGAGGCGAGCTTTCCGGGGGATCCGCGTCCCCAAGTCAAAACTCCCGTGGCCAGGTCGTGGATGGAAATCTTGTTGGGCTGCGAGGGGCGCGGGGATTCGAACCCGGCTCTTCTTGAATTCTGGCTTTCACGATTCTGGGGGATGGGAGCTTTGGAGAAGGAAAGCGTCCCCTTGGGGATAGCCCAGGAAGAGAGCGTGGAGTCTTAGTTTAGACCCTGGAAAGCTTAGTGTCTTCTAAGATGCTAATAGGATTCGAACCCGGCTCTTCTTGAATTCTGTCTTTCAAGATTCTGAGGGATGGGAGCTTTGGATATCCCTTGGGGATATCCGAGGAAGAGAGCACTGACTCTTAGTTAAGATCCTGGAAATCTTAGTGTCCTCTAAGATCCTGAATTCGAATCTCACCTAGGGATGCCAGCCTCCATGTGGGACCTGGGAATCCCCTGGAATGACAGCTCCCCTCCAGACTGCAGAGATGTCCCTCTGGAGGAAAGGGATGCTTGGAAGGGTGGGGTGGGGGTCTACAGTATCGGACCCCACTGAGGCCCCTGTCTTCCCCAGGGACCATCCCCAAATCTCCAGGCGTTCCCCACCCGACCCCCATCCCCTACTGGGGGCCAGAGGGGGACCTGCCAACCAGCGACCCCCCTGAAGCATTAGTCGAGGGAGCCAGATTGGACTCCGAGGAGCTTCCTCTTTGAGTGTTAATCCCAGCGCGTGTGCCGCCATGGGGATGTTACGGTACATGTGCCGTGTGGGCGATGCCGATGGAAAAGACAGCTGTCGCCCGCCAGAACTTTCTCCAGGGCTTAACCCACCCCTGTTCTGCAAAGGCGTCTGGGCCTGCCTCGCTTGGGCACAGAACGAAGCACAGATGGGCTTGAAGGTTTTAATGCCTACCGTCATAGAAGAACTCTGTTCGTTTCTAACTTTCTCATTTGTGCGCTCTCTCTCTGCCTCTCTCTGCCTCTCTGCATGTCTGTATTTCCCTCTCTTCTTGAAAGACAGTATTCAATTGCGTGGTTAAAGAAAAACCAGCATAAAACCCTGCAGCTGAAGGGTTCAGTTTACACCTCGGCTCACTTTCAGAGCGATTTATTTGTTTGTTTGTTTATTTATATCCCACCTTCTTTCCCAATGGGATCCAACAGCACCTGCCACCGTTCTCCTTTCCTCTGTCTTAGCCTCACATCAACCCTGTGAGGTAGGTTAGGCTGAGAGGACGTGACCGGCCCGAGGCCACTCGGTGAGGTTCTGTGGCGGGGGTGGGGGGATTCGAACCCGGGGTTCCTAGATCCTAGTTTAACCACAACTCTGCCTAGAGATGGTGCATAATAATGCTAATGTTAATTTCATGGTGGGGAGGCACATTTTGATCCTTTTTCTGAGAAATGACGGGTTTAGATCAGGGGTAGTCAAACTGCGGCCCTCCAGATGTCCATGGACTACAATTCCCAGGAGCTCCTGGGAATTGTAGTCCATGGACATCCGGAGGGCCGCAGTTTGACTACCCCTGGTTTAGATCCTGGTGCCGAGGAATTGGGCCAGCTCTACTGTTCAGCTTCTTTCCTTGTTCAACCTTTAGGGCTCAATCCAGTCATGGTTCCCCACCCCTTCTCTACACGCAGCTGAGTAACCTTGAGCTAGTCACAGCTGTCTTAGAGCTTTACAGAACAGTTCTCTTAGGGTTCTCTCTCCACCCTACCTACCTCACCCCTTCTCTACACGCAGCTGAGTAACCTTGAGCTAGTCACAGCTCTCTTAGAGCTTTACAGAACAGTTCTCTTAGGGCTCTCGCCCCCCTACCTACCTCACAGGGTGGGGAGAGGAAGGGAAAGGTGTTTGTAAGCCATGGTGAGAGCCAGGTTGTTGTAATGGTTAGGAGCACGATCTCAAAAGCAATTTTGCCTACTGTGAACTGAATGTCTACCATAATGGCACTTGACTTACAACCATACACCTGAGTACCTTGGCAGGACCCCGGGCAGGACCGTGACCTAGAACAGGGAGGGCCAAACTGCCACTCTCCCGATGTCCATGGACTACAATACCCATGAGCTCCTGCCAGCTGGACATCAGGAGAGCTGCAGTTGGACCACCCTGAACTATAAACACCATCCTACCAATAGCAAAAATACACAAATTTGGGAATGTTCAGCTTGGAGAAGAGGAGGTGGAGAGGTGACATGATTGTTGTCTTGAAGTATTTGAAAGGTTGCCAGTTAGAGGAGGGCAGGGAGCAATTCCTGTTGGCAGCAGAGGAGAGGACCTGCAGTAATGGGTTTAAGCTACATGGAGAATGATTTTGGCTCGAGATCAGGAAAAAAAAATCACATAGTAGTTCAGCGGTAGAATGGGCTGCCTAAGGAGGTGGGGAGCTCCCCCTCACTGGCTGTCTTCAGGCAGTAGCTGGACAGATCCCTCTCCTGGATACCTGAGGCTGATCTTGCACTGAGCAGGGGTGGGACTAGATGGCCTCTATCGCCCCTTCCCACTCTAGGATTCCAGGAGTCTGGTTCAGCTGTGGAATGGGCTGCCCAAGGAGGTGGGGAGCTGACTGAGGAGGTGGGGCTGATCTTGCACTGAGCAGAGGGTGGGACTAGATGGCCTGGATGGCCCCTTCCCACTCTAGCATCCTATGATCCAAAATCAACATTCTCCCAAAATTATGCGGTGCAACTTGGGATGTGTCTGCTACAACATTTAGACGTTCAGCTTCAGAGTGGGGTATAGGACGGACATGCGGCTTGTGTGTCGCAGTCCCACATCTGTCCAGGTATCAGTCTCTGAATTCAGTTGCACGCTGGATCTTTCTACACATCAGGGTATATGCAAGATGGACGCGTGTTTGCTTTCATATGTGAACAGGGCTTGTCTCATCCAGTGTCCTGCCTATCTGTAAGTCTGGGGCGAGACTGCATCAGGAATCCTATGAGTGCATTTGACACATCACGAAAAAAGAGAAACTGCAGGGTTTTGAGAGCCAGCTTGGTGTAGCAGTTAAGAGTGGCTGGTTTTAATCGAGTGCGCTGGGATTGATTCCCCACTCCTCCTCCACATGCAGCCCGCTGGGTGACCTTGGGCTCATCCCAGCCCTGATAGTGCTTCCTGACCCAGCAGGAATCTCAGGTCTCTCTCAGCCTCTCCTCCCTCACAGGGTGTCTGTTGTGGGGAGAGGAAAGGGAAGGCGACTGTAAGCTGCTGTGAGACTTCTTTGGGGAGAGAAAGGCAGCGCATAAGAACTAACTCCTTCTTCTTCTTCTCCTCCTCCTCCTCCTCCTCCTCCTCCTTCTTCGAGGACCTCAAGGCCAAAGCCTTCCTCTGATGTTGCCTCCTGGCACTGGGATGCAGAGGTTTACTACCTTTGAACATGGAGGTTCTCCTTAGCCACTGCCAGGCCAGTTCTCTGCCAGTCTCCCCTTTTAAAGTCATCTGTGGTCATGGCCCTTCTGTCCACTGGTCCCCCAATCGCACGCGGACCCCAAGAATCACAGGAAATTTAGATGCGGGTCCCAGTTCAAAACGCACCCGTATTATTCGAGGCATGTGGGTTGCTAAGCATGCAAATCGATTTGGGAGGCGGTGAGCTGAAGAAGGTGAGATCGAGGCCTCCACAGCTGCTCCATGGTTGTGTTTCACTTGCAGTTGTCTTTGGGCAAACAAGCTCCGTCGCATTTTGGCATCCTGGAAAACCTGTGTGCGCTCAAGCGACACATCGCTCTGGGCTGCTCTGTCTCCATGAGTTCAATTCTGGGACAGGCGCAAGAGAATTCAGCGTTGCTCATTTTCCCTCGAATTCTGGAGCGCTGTCAGCATACAGGGCTTCTTGTTTCCTCACCCTCGCCGTCCCTCAGGAACCGTAGGCTTAATGACCTTTCGAAAGGTAGTTCTTCAGCCACCAGACGCTAATTTCTTTTGGCACGGTGATAGAATGGCCCGTTCAGAGATCTGGGTTTGTTAGCTCAAGCTATTTATGTTTTCTTCCTGAAAGGGGCTGATGCTGTTTGTTAGCTGAATGCTGTGCCTGGGTGAGTGTAGAAAAAGAGTTGGTTCTTATATGCCGCTTTGCTCTACCAGGAGGAGCCTCAAAGCAGCTTACAATCGCCTTCCCGTTCCTCTCCCCACAACAGACACCCTGTGGGGTGGGTGAGGCTGAGAGAGCCCTGAGATTACTGAGGAAGAAGAAGAGTTGGTTCTTATATGCCGCTTTTCTCTACCCAAAGGAGTCTCAAAGCGGCTTACAGTCGCCTTCCCTTTCTTCTCCCCACAACAGACACCCTGTGAGGGAGTTGAGGCTGAGAGAGCCCTGAGATTACTGAAGAAGAAGAAGAGCTGGTTCTTTTATGCCGCTTTTCTCTACCCAAAGGAGTCTCGGAGTCTCAAAGTCTCAAGGCTGCTTACAGTAGCCTTCTCTTCCCTCTCTCCACAAGGCTATATGGGGCCTGGGTCCCGTCTACCTGCGGGGCCGCTTGGTTGCTTATGCCCCCCACAGAGCACTTCTCTCTGTAGGTACGAATTTGCTGGTTGTCCCGGGCCCACGGGACGTTCGCCTGGCCTCACCCTTCTCGGTCCTGGCCCCAACCTGGTGGAATGAGCTCCCGGAAGAGCTAAGGGCCCTGCGGGAGTTACCAGCTTTCCGCAGGGCCTGCAAGATGGAGCTCTTCCGCCAGGTGTATGGTTGAGGCCAGGGCAGTTCTCCAGTTAATCCATCTGAAGATCCCCCCCCCCCCCAACACTGAGATCTCCAAAATCAAGATCATTTGTTAGATCTACTGGACTGGCTTCCACCCTTTTCTGAATATCATTTCCCACCAAGCTGAACATGGGAAAAGTTGAGTAATTGTGTTTAGAATTATGACCACTGATGCTTATATGTTATATGATGTAATTTGGGGGTTTTATGGGGATTTTAACTGTTTTGTGTCACCTGGAAGAGAGTAGACACTACTGACCCTCATTCACCAAGGGTCTGATTCAGTAGGCACTTCAGGAGCATTCATCCCTGGGAGAGGCCATGGGTCAGTGGAAGAGCCTCTGCTTGGCATACAGAAGGTCCCAGGTTCAATTCCTGACATCTCCAGTTAAAAAGGACCAGGCAGTAGATGATGAGAAAGATCTCTGCCTGAAGTCGTGGAGGGCCATGGAGAGGGGCTGTGACTCAGTGGAAGAACCTGTGCTTGGCATGCAGAAGGTTCTAGGTTCAATCCCCAGCATCTCCAGTTAAAAGGACCAGGCAGGAGGGGATGGGAAAGACTTTATCCTGAGATCCTGGAGAGGTGCTGTCAGTCTGAGTGGACAATAGTAACTTGGATAGATGGATGACATGATTCAGTATAAGTCACATACCTAGTAGGTCTGATTTGATCTTTCCACACGCATTCCTTCTTTTATCCTCACAGTAACCCTGTGAGGTAGGAGAGAGGTTAGCCAGACCAAGATTGCCCCATGGGCTTCCTTTCATAGTGGGATTTGAATCTTAGTCTAGCTTGGTGTACTGGTTAGGAGTGCAGACTTCTAATCTGGCGACTGGGGTTTGATTCCTCGCTCCTCCTCCACATGCAGCCAGCTGGGTGACCTTGGGCTCGCCACAACCCTGAGAAAGCTGTTCTGACCGGGCAGTGATATCAGCGCTCTCTCAGCCTCACCTCCCTCACAGGGTGTCTGTTGTGGGGAGAGGAAAGGGAAGGCGACTGTAAGCCACTCTGAGACTCCTTCAGGTAGATGAAAGCGGCATATAAGAACCAACTCTCTCCTTTTCCTTCTCCTTCTCCTTCCTGTATTTAGACTGCTCAAACTATGCTGGGCTTCAGTCCCCAACCTTGGATCAGACATACATTAATACTCATTTCATTTTATTTCTCCTTCCAGGCTGCTAAAGAAGAAATTCTTCCAATAGGTAAGGACACTAATTAAAATTATTTCTAAAATAACTATAAATAAATGCTTTTGTTTATCATTTGTAGTCTTTTAAACAGCCTCCCCTTCCTCCGTCCACATTGTCTTTTGTGGTGGGTTCTCCATCTTTGGAGATTTTTAAACAGAATCTGGAGAGCCATCTGACGGAGAAGCTGATTCTGTGAAGGTTCAAGGGGGTGGCAGGTGACAGTGGATGAGCAAGAGGGTTGTGAGTGTCCTGCACAGTGCAGGGGGTTGGACTAGATGACCCAGGAGTTCCCTTCCCACTCTATGATCCTATGATTCTATGATTTTGTAACCTTATCCTGATGCATTGCTTATTAGACATTTTCCACTGCCGGATTGCATCGTTCGCTTGGTTTTGTAATCCGCCTTGATCTTCAGCGAGAAAGGCAGACTACAGGTGAGGAAAACAAATATATGTCCGGCGCAATGCAGAGCATGTGATCCGGATGGGTATCTGAGAACAGGCAGTTCTCTTTTTCATGTGTACGTTCTCCCCCTTTACCCATTTTTCATTACTGGTGCTCCCGATTTGTTTTCTTTGGATGCGGCGTGAGTGCGAAATCAGGCAACGCCGTTCACAGTCTTATTTATATAAAATTTCGTCAGTGTGATCCGTATGGAGGATTTATCCCATGTATGGTGACAAGATATCAGAAACTACTCTGATTCCTTGAGGGCCAGCGTGGTGTAGTCGTTAAGAGTGGTGGAATTTAATCTGGAGAACCAGGTTTGATTCTCCACTCCTTCTCCACATGCAGTCAGCAAGGTGTCCCTGGGCCTGCCATGGTTCTCTTAGAGCTGTTACTATAGATCAGTTCTCTCAGAGCTCTCAGCCTTAACAAATCGCTTTGGGATTCCTTCAGGTAGTGAAAAGCGGGATATAAAAAAAACAGCTCTTTTTCTGCTACCTTACAAGGTGTGTGTTACAGGGAGAGGAAGGGATAGGCGATTATAAAATGCTTTGAGACTCCTTTGGAGAGCAGGGTATAAAAAACAGCAGTTTTACTTCTACCTCTCAAGGTGCCTGTTGAGGGGAAAGGAAGGGAAAGGTGTTTATAAGCCACTTTGGTGGTTCCTTTGGGTAATGAAAACAGCTCTTTTTCTTCTACTTTGCAAGATACTTGTTGTGGAGAAAAGAAGGTGCCCGTAAACCACTTTGGGACTCCTTTGGTTAGTGGGAAAGTGGGGTATAAAAACCCAGCTCTTCTTCTTCCGAAATGGCCTGCCTGTGGAGATCAGAAAGGTTCTCACCCTCCTGCCTTTCAACAAGCTGTGCAAAATCAAATTATTCCGAGAAGACTTAGAGAGAGAAAAGTTTATCCGCACCCCCTTCACAAGGCGACCTTGAAGCTCTTTCAAGGTCGTCTTGAGCCTTCGGTCCAAGCCTTATCTCTGCTCAGCAGATCCTCTCCGTGGATTTGCAGGCGACTTTCATGAGGCTGCCAGGGTCACTTTGCTGGAACAAAATCCAGAGCACGTGAGCCGGAGGTGGCCCCCAGATCAGTTGGATGTGCCCCCAATGGACCTAAGGACTTAACCTTGGCGTGGATCAAAAGTCTCCCTGAAGTTTTCCTTCCAAGCAGATGAAAGGGGTGAAAAGTTTGCCGATTGCGAGAGAGAAGTTGCATGCTTGCATTTCAAAAAGTTAATTGGAATACAAGGTTGTCAACCTCCAGGCAATGGCTGGGGATCTCCCCCCCCCCTTACAGCTGATCTTCAGGTGACAGGGATCCATTCACCTGGAGGAAAGGGCTAATTTGGAAGGAGGACTCCTCTCCTCCTCAAAACCTGCTCTTTTCAGTCTCTCCCCCCACACAAAGAAAAAAAACTCTAGGGGGTTTCTGTTAGATCAGTGAGTTCAGAGACCAGGACTGGGAGTTCATTTCAGCTCTTTATTATGACCCAAGAGGCAAAAACTGAACTAGAATCTTAGAATAACAGAGTTGGGACCTCCTGGGTCATCTAGTCCAACCCCCTGCACTATGCAGGACACTCACAACCCTATTGCTCCTCCACTGTCACCTGCCACCCCCTTGAACCTTCACAGAATCAGCCTCTCCATCAGATGGCTCTCCAGCCTCTGTGTAAAAATCTCCAAAGATGGAGAGCCCACCACCTCCCGAGGAAGAAACCGCTCTGTCAGGAACTTCTTCCGGATGTTTAGGCGGAATTTCTTTTGAATTAATTTCATTCCCTTGGTTCTGGTCCGGCCCTCCGGGGCAAGAGAGAACAACTCTGCCCCATCTTCTACATCAGGGGTAGTTAACCTGTGGTCCTCTAGATGTCCATGGACTACAGTTCTCATGAGCCCCTGCCAGCAAATGCTGGCAGGGGCTCATGGGAATTGTAGTCTATGGATATCTGGAGGACCACAGGTTGACTACCCCTGCTCTACATGACAGCCCTTTAAATACTTGAAGATGATCAAATCCCCTCTCAATCGTCTCCTCTCCAGGCTAAACAGACCTAGGCCAACCCTTCGCTGAATGCAGGCAATTTGCAACTACCTGCACATCCACAGTGAGCCTAATTCCATTCCCAGATGATGCCCCTCACCCCCACCCCAAAATACCCAGAATCCCTAGTCAGTCTGGTTTGGAGGAAATTCACCTCCTGACCACAAAGTGGCAACCAGAATTTCCCTGGGCATGCAAGAAAGGGCCACAAGAGCCAGGCCCCGACACATTCCCTTCTGCCCACCCCCTCACCATCTGCCTCAGTTTATAAAATCAGCATTTCTCTCAGATGATTATCTAACCTCTGCTTACAAACTTCCAAAGAAGGGGGACCCACCACCTCCTGCCCCGCTGAGGAACTGCTCCAACTATCAAGAGGTTTTTCCTTGATAGAAATGGTTTGGTTTGCCTCTCTTTTGCCTCTATGGTTAATCCTCTGTCTCGGTTCTTTGCCTCGATTAGACACGCTGGCAACGAAGAACTACGTGTTGGCGACCCCGGTCAGGACCCATGCGGACGGAAGCTTCCGGTCCAACGTGGTTTCCTCGAGCCGGTTAAGGCGCTCCAGAAGGGATGTTTCCCCGAGTTCAAGACAGCTGTACTTCAACGTCACTGCTTTCGGGAGGGATTTCCACCTTCGGCTGCACCCGAACATTCGGTTGATCGCGCCTGGGGCGGTGGTGGAATGGCACGAAGATTCGGTGGAAACTGGGAACAGTACGGAAAGCGTTAAGCTGGGTCAGACCGGGGGCGTTGTGGACAGGATATGGAAAAAGGAGGCGCTCTGGACCGATTGTGCTTACGTGGGCGACCTCGTGGGTGTCCCAGGAGCCTCAGTCGCTGTCAGCAACTGTGATGGTCTGGTAAGATATATTCCATATCACTTTTAAAAATCCTTGGACAGGCAGCAACACTTGGTCAGGAATATGAACGTTTCGGAGGTGTTTCGTTTGTATTCCACTCTTGTTCTCTGAGAACTTGGAGCCAGAGAGCAGATTTGGTGTAGTGGTTAAGAGCGGCGGCCTCTGTCTGGGGCAGCCCACTTCTCTACAGGGAGCCACCTTGGGCCGACCACAGTTCTCTCAGAGCTCTCTCAGCCTCGCCTACCTCGCAGGGTGTCTATTTTGGGGAGAGGAAGGATAGGCGATTGTAAGCCGCTTTGAAACTCCTTTAGGCAGGAAAAAGCAGGGTACAGAAAACCATCTCTTCTCTCTCTTCTTCTATATATGCTTTCTCTCAGTGGTTTTCCATCCAGCGAAAGAGCTGCTTCGTTTCTGTAGTATTTTCATTCAGGATGTTTTGCACTGTAGCTGTCTTGGTGTAGTGGCTAAGTGCAGCAGCTGCTAATCTGGAGAGCCGGGTTTGATTCCCTGCTCCACCGTGTGCAGCCAGCTGGGTAACCTTGGGCTAGTGCCGGTCCTGTTAGAGCTGTTCTCGCAAAACAGTTCTGTCAGAGCTCTCTCAGCCCCATCTACCCCATAGGGTCTCTGTTGTGGGGAGAGGAAAGGAACACAATTGTAAGTTGCTTAGAGACTCCTTCGGGTAGTGAAAAGCAGGGTCTGAAAACCGACTCTTCTTCTTTCTTCATCTTCATTCCAGTGGTTTGTGAGAAGGTGAAACTGCCAGTAAAACCAATGGGAAATTTTCCCTTTCTCTCTATTCCATGGTCTGGGGGGCGGGGGGGGGGTGTCAAGGTAGTGTCATCACATTTTCAGTGTAGCTGCAGGACCCTCCCAAGTTTCCAAAAGATTGGACCAGGGGATCTTGAAGGGTAAAGTTTGCTTGTTTTGATGGGGGTCTTTCTGCTGAAACCCTTATCTGCATTTGATACACTGCTTTGATAGAAACGTGAATAAGAAATGGCAGGGTAGAAATCAATCCTGGGGAATGGCGGGGTAAAAATCATTCATTCATTCATTCATTCATTCATTCATTCATGCATTCATGCATTCATGCATTCATGCATGCATTCATTCATTCATTCATGCATTCATGCATTCATGCATTCAATCAATCAATCAATCAATCAATCAATCAATCAATCAATCAATCAATCAATCAATACATTCCACAGTGGCCTTACAGGTTGGATCTACACGGCAGCTTTACCCTTGGCCACCATAATGCTGTTGTGTGTTTGGTCTCCCAGTACCAGGTTGCTTAAAAGAATAAAACAGTTTTATTTAGAACAGAAACAAACTTTGTAAAGAAAGAGAGGAGGGAGAGAGTCCCAAGTCTATGTGAATAGCGGTTATCTTCTGCATTTATTCTGTCTGTTCTGGAGGCAAGCAGGGAGGAAGGGTGCTCCAAGGAGCAGGAAATCAATGGGAAGATACCAGGAAGTGCCTATCCAAACTATGCGAAATATACATCTCCTCCGACGCCCCCTGTAGGATATTCCTCATATGGCTTTGAATCATTCACACTCCTGATCTTGCATATTCCAGTGGTCTGGAGACAGCTAGCTAAATGGGTATTTACTACCCTGGGCTTAGGCGCAAGGAGGACTCCCCTATCTGCTGCCATATTTCTGAGATGCTCTTACATTCTTAGCTCGTGTGGGTGTGTCAAATCCATCTGCTTGAGGAAGAATCCTCTGTACCTTCCCTAAGAGTAGCCGTTCTCCTGCAAAGGAATTCTAAAAGGCGATTAGAAAGAGAGACTGCCGAATCGCCACTGATAATGAAATAATGAAACTCAAGATGTCCTCCTGGCCTGAATCGAGACCTAGGTTTCCTGTCTCATTACCAGTGCAGTTTTCTCCACACCTTCGACCCCTCTGCAGATCACACCCAATCCGATCACACCTCTAATGTCATTTGCCTGCTGTTGTCATTCACCTGCTATTGTCATTTGGCATCAGAAATCACCCCACTCTCCATGACAGAGGGACGGATGGACACACGTTCTCGCTGTGTCTAAAGAAGCGAGTGGTGATTCCTGAAAGCTCCTCCCTGGCCACAACTTTTGTTAGTCGTTAAGGTGCTCCTGGATGCTTGGGCTTTTCTCCTGCATCAAAGAGCAAGTTAGTGAGGAGGAGGAGGAGGTGTTAAACCACCTGTCCCATCTGTGGCCTCGGGAAATTGTCATGGGAACGGGAGAGCAAGTGCACTCACTGCCAGATTCCCAACTTGGTCTCCCTGCCATCAGATCTGTCTTTTGCAGCTCTCCAGCTGACAGCCCTTGCTGTCCCTAACACACAGGGCTGTCCAGCTTCCATACAAGGCAGGACAGGTTGGCACAGGGTTGTGCCGCCACTGCTCTGACGTTACATCAGCAGGTGGCTAGTTTTCAGAGGATGTGTGCATTGGGCACCGGTGCTTGGGGTTGTTGGCTTGCCGCATGGCAAGTTTGGGCTCCTCTGGGCAGGGAAAGGAGGCGCGATCTACGAGGAAAACAGCTCTGAGAAATCCTCAAGTAGTTTACAAGATAGTGTAAAGGAGTGCCCAGGACCGTTTATGCACTGGAGGTTTCATGCCGGGCTGCAGGCTGGAGTTTTAGTCGTGGCGGGTTGCCCCACCTCTTCCTGCACCCACATGGGGGGGGGCATTTGGCCTGGTGCACCTCATCCTCCCCAGATTTGTGCTCCTGCATGGGAGCTGGGGCAGTGAAGTTCCCAGTGCGTAAACAGTCCAGGTCTTTCCCCACCAGCTGGGAAATACCAGATCCAGATGGTATTTCCAACCCCCCCCTGCCCTTGAAGCTATCTGTGTTTGCATCCTCCACCACTTCTTGCAGCAGTGAATTCCACAGGTTCATGACTCTTTGGGTGAAAACTTGACTCCTTTTCCTCTGCTCTGTCTTCTGCTCCTTCGTTTCCTTCCGTGCCCACAAGCTAATGCGTTGTGTCGTATTTCTCTACCTTCTCCACCCCGTGAGTAGTCTTGCAATTTGGTCTCCTCAGACTGGCAGCCTCTCTCCAGGTCCTCAGGCAGAGAAGTCCTTCCCATCCCCCCCTGCCAGATCCTTTTAAGGGAAGATGCCAGGGATTGAACCCGGGACCTTCTGCCGTGCCGTGCAGAGGCTGTGGCCCTGAGAGAAGGAATAAACGCTGCCCTCATCTTCTCGAAGGAATTCTGGCGTCCTTCCTGACCTTCTGTCCCATGTTGTGTCTGTTCTTGAACATTCGGCATTGCTATAGCCAGAAAGATAGCAAGAGAGATAATTCCTAGACTGTTCAGATCAGCCCTGGATGTCTCGGTGACCCAGACTGAACCCACGTTGGATGCTCACATGACAGGCCCGCCGGCAAGATTTCGGGCAGGCTGGTGTTGCAACTGGTAACGTGCTTTGCAAAACCGGCGTCTATCTTGTCTGATTGATGGGGTTTTCCCGAACCAAATGTCCAGAGCGTTGTCGTCACAGGGCTCACGTGCGTTCCTGGCTTGAGCAAGACCTTGGGTTGAGAAAGTGAACACTTGCGTAGAAAGATTTGGGAACACCAGAAGGGAGAAAGCCACTAAGGAGGACATGAAACGGAGAGCGGATTGGGAGAGGGGAGGTGGCGGCAGGGAGCAGAGCAGGAGGGCCCAAAGGTGCATAGTAGCCACAGCCAAACAACAAAAAGCTACAGAGGTGTTTGAAATGAGGATGCTGCAGTCCATCAGTGCAGGTTTATTAGGGGCAGATCTCTTCTCCAGAAAGGAGACGATCGAGCAGGAAAGCACCACTGCTGAATGGGTCCAAAGGGACGTAGCCTATCCTTAGCACTGGGCTGAACCCAGAGCGGGGTTTGCAAAAAGGGACCAGGAGAAATGCCCTCTGTTTTGGGCGATAGTACCCTACTGGGAGTGTCATTCCAATAAGTTTTGTTGTCAGTTAAAAGGCCAGGAAGCAGAAGAGAGATTCCCTTGTTCTCAGGCTTCCTTTGTGGCTCCCGCAAACATCCAGGACTTAATGGCATGTTTGAGGAATGATCAAGTGCTCATCTGGGGACTATTAGCACAGATGTATTTTACCAGGGTGGCTTGTGGGTCCAGATAAGGCAACCAACTGGCTCCATGCAGTGCAGGTTACAATATTGCGTGGGAGTGAGAATTTTTGTCGGCGCTGGTGAGCATTTGGAAGGTATGACATGCACGGGGTCTCATGGCTTAAATGCCACTCAACACTTAACACGCACCCACTGTCCCACCTCTGAGTGCCTCCTCCTTTTACCAGCTTGACTATCTGTCCTGCAGCCAGCCAATCGGCTTCCGCCGCTGACCTCCCCCTCCTCCTTCCACTTCCCTCCGAGGCTTGGAGGCTGTAGTTCCCTGCTGCATGAGAGCTCCCCCTGCTGGTGAGTTCCCTAACAGCTGCCTGCAGCCTTTCCAGGTCCTGGGGAGAGGGGGAGGCCATCCCCCTAATCTAGCACTCATTGTATTCCTGAATGCAACGGGCTTGGCCCTTAGTGTAAGGATATTTATGATACAACACAGAGGGCGCAAGGACAGCTCAAGGAGACCTTTATGTCTGACAGCCGTCAGCCAACTCCTAAACATTAGGCCGGATCTCACTTTGCGTGTGCTGCTTTTGAAAGGTAGAAATCTTGGACCTGAAATCGTATCCCCCAGGAAGGGCAACTAGCATGAAATTTATTGTCTGCCAGAAGAAGAAGCAGAAGAAGAAGCAGCAGCAGCAGAAGAAGAAGAAGCAGAAGAAACAGAAGAAGAAGAAGCAGAAGAAGAAGAAGAAGAAGAAGAAGAAGAAGAAGAAGAAGAAGAAGAAGAAGCAGCAGCAGCAGCAGCAGCAGCAGAAGAAGCAGAAGAAGCAGAAGAAGAAGAAGAAGAAGCAGAAGAAGAAGAAGAAGAAGAAGAAGAAGAAGAAGAAGAAGAAGAAGAAGAAGAAGAGATGTTCTTTATATCCTCCTTTTCACTTTCCGTTTAACAGTCGTACTGTGATTTGAACTTTAAAAAATTTTTTTAATATGTTTTATAAATATGTTACCCCTTCTGGAGCTGTTCTACTGTGATAGGCCATTTATAAATCGAACAGATAGATAGACAGACAGACAGACAGACAGACAGACAGACAGATAGATAGATAGATAGATAGATAGGTCTTTAAAAAACAAGGCATTATAATCAGTAATTTAAACTTGCCAGCAGTCCATCAGGGTCAACTACCTGGACCCTAAAAGTTGGAGCCAGCTGTGGAAGATACTCTGCTGATCTACCTGCTGTTGCTTAGCTGGCCAAAAGGTTAAAGAAGCGGGGGCCAGGGGGGGGAGTGTAGTTTCTGTTGCCAGGTGAAGGGGCAGTCCAAAATGTGGAGTGATTCCATTCAGGCCAATGTCACCTCTTGGTCAGTTTGGCGCGAGGGCTGGGTCCGGAGCCAGCGTGAGCCATGCTTTAAAAATAGCCACTGCTGCCTTGGAAGGAGCCAAGTCTTGAATATTTGAAGAATGTTTCAGGCTAAAGCCGGGTACAGTAACGGGACGTGCAAGTGGCAATTATTTACAACCTCGTGCCGCTTGTGTCCAGGGGTAGTCAAACTGCGGCCAGATGCCCATGGACTACACTTCCCATGAGCCCCTGCCAGCATTTGCTGGCAGGGGCTCATGGGAATTGTAGTCCATGGGTATCTGGAGGGCCGCAGTTTGACTACCCCTGGTTTAAGCCCTTGCTGCTTGGGCTGAAAAACAAAGCCAGATCTCCCGACACCTTTATTTTAAAAAGCAGTTTCCCTTCTACATCTTAAAATTTGTCATTCTTTTCATAGTTTCACCCCTGTTGGTTTGCCGTGGAGCTGCCAGAGGTGTGTCCCGTTACACTTCAAAGACCCCCAATATTTGGGGGATATCAGCTTTCCTGAATGTAGGGAGTTTTGACGTTTGTAAGCTCAACACCCTTCCCTCCCCTGAAAATGTTGCTAGCCTGTTAAGCTGCCCTCGAATCTGGTTACGATTCTGCTGAAAAACTTTCTGGCAGGGGCGAGATCAGAGTGTCGGGGGAGAACCTGGAAAATCCAGGTTCAGCTCTCTATGCTGGCATGAAACTTGCTGAAGGTCAGTTGTTCTCTCGCAGCCTGAGCTGCCTCACAGGGTTGTCGTTGTTGGCCGATTTTAAATATGCAAAGATTACAACAACAACAACAAGCCTTTAATAGCATATAATTGCAAAGATTACGGTGCACCAGGCACCTTAAAAGAGCAAAGCGGATTTATTAAGAAAAGCAACACAATTTGTGTAGAAAATGAGGAGGGAGGGAGAGAGAGAGGTAACTGTCTAACTGTTCTGTTGTCCTCAATTTGTTGTTGTCAGCTGGTTTTAAATATGCAAAGATTATGGTGCACTAGGCACCTTAAAAGAGCAAAGCAGATTTATTAAGAAAAGCAACACAATTTGTGTAGAAAATGGGGAGGGAGGGAGAGAGAGAGAGAGAGAGAGAGAGAGAGAGAGATAATTGTCTAACTGTTCTGTTGTCCTCAATTTCTCTGTTCCAGAGGTGAGCAGGGGGGGAAATGTGCTCAAAGGAGCAGGAAGTCTCCAAAGGAGCCAATTGGGACACAGGAATAAATGATTTGAAAAATCATCAATTTCCTATTGTAACTATGCTAAATATGCATCTCCCCTGTAGCATATGCTGCCCCCTGTAGCATATTCTTTGCATGCTCTTGAATCATGCACATGATCGCGTGCGGATGTGTCATGCTGCCTTGAGCTCCTTGGAGGGCGGGTGCCATAAAATATGGACTAGATAGCGCCTCTTGCCTCTCATCAAGGCAGAGGTCCTCGACCTTTCTGAGCCTGTGGGCACCTTTCAAATTCTGACACGTAGCCACAAAATGCTGCAGGCTTGGGTTTGGCTGAGCCATCCAGGCCAGCTGGGGCTTCATACAGTTCTTATAGAATCATAGAATCAAAGAATTGGAAGGGGCCATGCAGGCCATCTAGTCCAACCCCCTGCTCAACGCAGGATCAGCCCAAAGCATCCGAAAGCATCCAAGAAAAGTGTGTATCCAACCTTTGCTTGAAGACTGCCAGTGAGGGGGAGCTCACCACCTCCTTAGGCAGCCTATTCCTCTGCTGAACTATTCTGACTGTGAAAAACTTTTTCCTGATATCTAGCCTATATCGTTGTACTTGTAGTTTAAACCCATTACTGCGTGTCCTCTCCTCTGCAGCCAACAGAAACAGCATCCTGCCCTCCTCCAAGTGACAACCTTTCAAATACTTAAAGAGGGCTATCATGTCCCCTCTCAACCTCCTTTTCTCCCAAGTCCCTCAACCTGTCTTCATAGGGCTTGGTCCCTTGGCCCCAGATCATCCTCGTCGCTCTCCTCTGTACCCTTTCAATTTTATCGACGTCCTTCTTGATTATTTTTAAAACACAAAAATAGGGACAAGTTTCTGTCATCTTGTCATGACTGACTTCATGGAGGAGGCCGGCTGTTAACTCTTGCACGACTCTTTGGTTAGCTATCAGGCCCACAAAAGTTCATTGGACCTTACTGGCTTCCTAAACATTCTTCGAGCCAATACAATCTCCAGTGGAAAGTGAGAAGCTTTTTGGATTGGGGTCTGCTCAGGCCTCCCGTTAAGATTCGAGAAGGAGTTGTTTTCATGCGCACCATGCTTCTGGTTAAATATTAGCCTGTTAATGCCAAAGGTGTGGGCAGCAAGGTAGGGCCCTGCCAACCCAAACGGAGGGCGTCTTGGATCTCATTGCCCCCCCCCCCCTTCCCCAAGTGCATTTTCAGGGCTTTTGCGTCACCAACCCAAGTTTGCACAGCTCAAATAGCCTGAACCACAGAAATTGTGTGCTTTTAAGAACATAAGAAGAAAAAAAGATAACACAGGAGAAGCCACGTCGGATCTGGCTAACAGCCCATCTGGTCCAACATGCTGTGTCATACAGTGGCCAAAACTCAGGTGCCCTCAGGAGGTCCACCAGAACTCCAGAAGCCTCCCTCTGTTGCTCCCCAAGCACCAAGAATATGCAGCCCATTTCACTGCTGAACTAGCCTCATAGAATCCTAGAGTGGGAAGGGTCCATAGAGGCCATCTAGTCCCACCCCCTGCTCAGTGCAGGATCAGCCTCAAGCATCCAGGAGAAGTCCAGTTGCTGCTTGAAGACGGCCAGTGAGGGGGAGCTCCCCACCTCCTTAGGCAGCCCCTTCCACTGCTGAACTATGACTATGAATTTTTTTCCTGATATCTTGCTGGTACCGTTCTACATGTAATTTAAACCCATTCCTGCGAGTCCTCTCCTCTGCTGCCAACAGGAACCTCTCCCTGCCCTCCTCCAAGTGACAATCATTCAGATACATAAAACCAGCCAACCTGTCCCCTCTCAGTCTCCTCTTCTCCAGGCTGAACTTTCCCAAGTCCCTAAGCCTTTCTTCACATGGCGTGGTCCCCAGGCCCCGGATCCTCCTCCCCACTCTGCACCCCTTCCATTCTGTCCACATCCTTTTTGAAGCGAGGCCTCCAAAACTGCCCACGGGACTCCCAGTGCAGTCTGACCAGTGTCCTTCCTTTGGGGCTGGACCATGGCTCCGAGGTGGCGCACCTGCTTGGAGCGTGGAAACTCCCATGTTTTATCTCCAGCATCTCTAATTTAAAAAGGACCAGGCGGAAGGTGATGGGAAGGACCTCTGCCTGATATCCTGGAGAACTCCTGCCTGCCTGAGTAACCAATACTAACCACGACAGAGCAGGGGTTCTGCTTCAGGAGAAGGCTTCGGCAGACGATGCGGCCTCTTCAGCATCCTTCCCTCTGCAACACCGAGACGCTGCCAAATCTTGAAAGCTGCAGAGAAACGCCTCGCTGCCCTCCCCTGCAGGACCCACCCTGAGATACATCCCCTTTGCCGCAGAATTAGGAAATCCATAATCCACACACACACACACACACACACACCCGCCCCGGCTGCAGCTCTTGTTTGGATGGGGCCGGGGGCTGGGAGCCCTGTGATGTGGGCTCCGCCGTCTCTTCTTGGCTGCCGTCTTCCCCCTCCAGTAAATCGGCCAGTGTTCAGCCCGGCTCCGAGCGGCTCCCCTCCCCGGGCCCGAGGGGGCAGGTAGCCTGTGACGCAGGTTTTGCCCAGTCATGGAACCGAACACACCTTAAGCTAACAGAGAGGGTGAAAGGTAGCAGTGTGCATGGCGCTCGGGAAGGTGTGTTTGTGAAGACCGGGCTATGAAAGCACGTTTCATGCCCGCTCTTTAAGAAGTCCAAAGAGTGGAGAACTGTCTCCAGAAACGGCACAATCTCTCCCCCCCCCCCCATTTCCCCGTGCGCACCTCCCTTCTGCCTGCTCGCTTGTGTTTCTCTTGGCAGGCCCGGCCCGTCTGCTGGGCTGGTGCATCGATCTGAACCTGATAGAACACAGGAGCCTTGATCCCTTTTCGGCAGGGCTCCCGTCTCGGGAGGGCTCAAGCGGGACTCCTTTGGCCACCTGCTTTTGTCCAGAGTTCCGCACAGGCCTGCGTGCGTCTTCGGTTGGGCGCCGGAAGCAAGTGTTCCCATTGTAGTTTGGAAGGCCGCTCCTGGAGCAGAAACAGCAGGATTTCTCTAAGAACTGAGGTCCGGCCCTCACCCCCGATCCCACCCACCCCTCCGCCAGCCAAAGTGGATCCAGCTGTTGAAATCAACACAGGAGGGGGGCTCTTATATGTGTCCTATTCCAGTTGAAAGTTGAAACCCGTGCAATCCGGTGTAGATGAACTGGGCCCAGATGAACTGGGGGGGGGGGGGGATTAGGGCAAAGAATTCACTGCCAGTATCAGAGTCTGCTTAGGTTCAGGTGAGTAGCCTGAGACAAGCAGCGCCTTTAAGGTCGACAAAGTTTAACTCTGGGTATAGACCTCCGTGTGCATGTGCAGTTCTTCAGATACTCTGACGCAGAGGTTAGTTGCCAGGAAGGGCCAATCAGTTAAAATGCATAAGTAACTGGGAGATAGGTATAGCTAATATTGGTTTAAAGCAGTTGGTTAAGACCTGTGAATAGCAGCAAAGTAGCATACAGGTATTAAAAGGGTTAACAAACAGACGTGAGGACTAAATTTGAGTTCAGTGGCTCCTTTAGGAGCAACAGAGTTTAATTCTGGGAATAAATGCGAACAGAGTGTCGAGTGAGACAAGGACCTGATATCTCTGTCCAATGGACCCTCCAGGGCTTAACAGAGATATTGGGTTCTTATCTAACTTCACATGCTTAGGGGCTTCTAATCTGGCAAGCTGAGTTTGATTCCCTGCTCCTCCACATGCAGTCAGCTGGGTGGCCTTGGGCTAGTCACAGTCCTGTTAGAAGCAGCTGTCTTAGAATTCTCTCAGCCTCATCTCTCAGCCTCACAGAGTTTCCATTGTGGGGAGAGAATGGGGAAGCAATTCTAATCTTGCTTCAAGACTCCTTTGGGCAGTGAAATGTAGGATATAAAAGCCAACTCTTCTTTCTCTAGTCATTCATTTCTCAGTTAGCCCCGGAATTAAAATTTGTTGGTTTTAAAGGTATCGCTGGACTCAAACTTTGTTCAGAATCTACTGAAGTCTGAGCCCAGAAGCACTTTAGAGCAGGGGTAGTCAACCTGTGGTCCTCCAGATGTCCATGGACTACAATTCCCATGAGCCCCTGCCAGCATTTGCTGGCAGGGGCTCATGGGAATTGTAGCCCATGGACATCTGGAGGACCACAGGTTGACTACCCCTGCCTTAGAGGCTGACAAGGTTTTAGGGGGTCTGATCTTTGGAGTATCAAAGTTGCCTGCTTCAGTTAGTCTTCCCAACCTATACCCTGAAACCCTCTTGGCCCTTCAGTTTAGAAAAGAGGCAACTCAAGGGGAACATGATAGATGTTTATAACATCCAACTCCAACTCCAGATGCTTCCTTCCATTCTGTCATGGCAAAAGGAAAGCGAACCTGAATGCACTGTTTTTTTTTTTTTTCAAGACCAAAGTCTCAACACCGGGATCTTTAGGCAGCCCACCCCCCTGCCCCCCTGTGCCAGGATCCGGTCTGATGTCAGGGGCATAGCAACTGTAGGCACACACAAATTCTCTCCCGCCCTCTTCCCCTATGGCAAGGAAACGGTCCCTTCGCTTGCCAGAGGCTGACAGGTCGCCAGCCTAATAATGCCTCTTGGCCTGGTGGAAGGGGAAAAAATGAGGGTGTGATCCATAGTGGACTTATCTGAACCGAAATATCCCTGCCCGTTGCTCCTGCGGTAAGGGTATGCCTTGCCGTTAATTGAAATGGCACGGCTTCGATGTTGGAAACGGATTTCCACGGGGGAGCTGCAATGGCAGAAACAGATCTCCCTGTTTGGGAGTGAGTCATCACCATCGTGGGCGACCCGGCCAAAAACGAAGCTGAGAGGAGAGGTAAAAACACGGGCTTAGTGCTGGAAGGAATGGATTTAGCACCGTCGCTGAGTGGCAGCACGGACAGCGGAGTCTCCGGAGGGCAAGAGACACGGCTTCCAGCTCCGGACTGGCGTTTGGTCCGGGCTAGGGGTGAAGAATCCCGCCCCCCCTTCTCCCCTTCCTTTGGATGTTTTCATCACGGTTGATTGTACCCTTTCTGCAGCTGTCTTTGTCTTAGGGTTGATGTTGATGATGATGTTGTTATGTTGTTGGGATTTTAATTGGGGATTTTAGTATTTTGGATTCTTGTAATGTATCACCATTGTAAGCCCTCACGAGCTTGCCTGGCCAAGAGGGGCAGCCAATAAATTGCATTAAAAATAAATAATTTGTTATGTAACCCGCCGAGAGTGGCGGACAATAAATTTAATTACATACATACATACATACATACATGGAGGTGTTGGGGGGGGGGGTGCAGCCTGAGGAGGGTGGGGCTTGGGGAGGGGCTTTGATGGGGTATAATAGAGTCCACCTTCCAAACAGATAGAATGCTTCCTGGGTTTTCCTTTGTCCACTCCAGCTGCCATCCCTTTGTTACCCAGAATACTATTACTACTAGTAGTACTAGTAATAGTAGTAGAAGAAGATGAGGGACAAGACGGGGAAGAGTTGGTTCCTATATGTGGCTTTTCTCTACTAGAAGGAGTCTCATAGCGGCTTACAGTCTTGTTGTTGTTGTTAGCATTTCAATTTTTATTTCCCACCATTCCCGAGACTGGCTTGTGGTGGGTTAAAATTAAAAAGGGACAGAAAAATTACAATACATAGATCAAGAAACATGGCAGTAAAATCCAAAACACCCCCCCCCTCCATAAACATCATCCAATAAACATAATCAATTCTTTTTCCTCTCCCCACAACAGACACCCTGTGGGGTGGGTGAGGCGGAGAGAGCCCTGATATTCTTGCTCGGTCAGAACTGCCCTATCAGTGCTGTGATGAGCCCAAGGTCACCCAGCTGGCTGCATGTGAAGGAGGAGAAGGAATCAAACCTGGGTCCCCAAGTTAGAAGCCGTCACTCTTAACCATAACACCATAACACCATGCTGGCTCTCAGGGGTCCCCTCCTTCTGGTAGTTCCCCATCTTCCCACTACGATAGCTGATCACTCTACAGTTCTCTCTTCATCTCAACAGAGCTGTTCTGCCAGTCTTTTGGCTGATGCCAGGCAGGCAGAAAATCTTGCCCTCCCCTGTAGCTGGAATTTAGGGGCTCTCGTCTGCAACATCACCCCTGAGGACCTGGTCCATCTGGCAGACTGGGGGTAGGAGTACGGAGAGGTTAGGGGTCTGAGAAGGGATAAGCCAGTTTGGTGAGAGCCAGTTTGGTGTAGTGGTTAGGAGTGCGGACTTGTAATCTGGCATGCCAGGTTCGATTCTGCGCTCCCCCCACATGCAGCCAGCTGGGTGACCTTGGGCTCGCCACGGCGCTGATAAAACTGTTCTGACCGGGCAGTGATATCAGGGCTCTCTCAGCCTCACCCACCCCACAGGGTGTCTGTTGTGGGGAGATGAATGGGAAGGCGACTGTAAGCCGCTTTGAGCCTCCTTTGGGTAGGGAAAAGCGGCATATAAGAACCAACTCTTCTTCTTCTTCTTCTTCTAATGTGATTATATCGTATGCTTTTCTTTTATTGTATGTTTTTATTGTTGTTGTTAGCCACTGAGAGATGGCAGGCCTGGGAATGGTGGCAGTGGAATTGCCTCTGCTTGGCATGCAGAAGGTCCTAGGTTCAATCCCCGGCATCTCCAGTTAAAAGGACCGGGCAGGAGGGGATGGGAAAGGACCAGGCAGGAGGGTTTGCTTGAGACCCTGGAGAATAGCTGCCGATCTGAGTAGGCCATTTTGATGGACCAGGAGCCTGATTCAGTCTAAGGCAGCTTCATGTGTCAGAGGAGATGGAGGACCCAAACACTATCTACGTGCGATACCCTCTCCTAAAAAAAAAAAACCCTGGAACCGATTATGCCCAACAGAGCAAAGAAATCCCCTCCTGATTCATGCTGATGCACCAATACAGTAGCACATTCAGGTTTGCAACATCAGGTCCTGCTCCAAAATACTTGTTCCCCCAGCAATAAGGGTCAACGCACATTAACCCTCTATTTCAGGGGTAGTCAACCTGTGGTCCTCCAGATGTCCATGGACTACAATTTCCATGGGCCCCTGCCAGCATTTGCTGGCAGGGGCTCATGGGAATTGAAGTCCATGGACATCTGGAGGACCACAGGTAGACTACCCCTGCTCTGTTTGACGGACTGTGATTGACTCTTGCAAAACAGAGGCAAACAAAAATGACTAAGATAATTAGTACATTCCGCTCCACGCCACTGAAAGGTTGCCGAGAAAGATGGACTCATCCCATCCTTTGTGGCTTGCCTCTTTGCTTCTCTCCGTAGGCTGGAATGATTCGGACGGACGAAGACGAATATTTCATCGAACCGCTGGAGAAAGGGAAGCAAATGGAAGAAGAAGGCGGGAGGGCTCACGTCGTCTACAAGCGGTCCGCGATGGCACAGGATCCAACCAATGTACCCCCCACAGACTTCCACAGTGAAGGTATCACGCTTATCTTTCTTTGAACCAACGGCAAGAGACTCATCCTGTTACAATTATTTGGCATTTCTAGAGTTTTCTTTTCACCGTGAGATTTCTACTTGAAGTGCTTGTCCCCCAGAGAGATTCTTTTAGCTAGGATTGGTTGGCATTTTCTAGAATTTTCAGTGTGAAAATTCTTTCTGCAGAACTTGTGTTGTCGTCCCTCCCCGCCCCACCCCCAAAAATTATCATTTCTTTTGGATGCCGAATACACTATTTGGTCTGCGTCCCAAGATTGTGCGTTCGTTGTGTGATTAAATTAACCTTGTGGGATTGGAGGCGTTCGGCGGTGTAAACTGATTGATTGATGAGCTGGATTCAAACGGGATTCAGTCCCAATTGAATTGGGTGTAGGCCAATATCTTTGGTGGAATTAAATATTACCCGATGACGACGAAAGAAGTCGCAAGTCACATAAAAAGGCTGATTATCTGGAGAGCAGCAATTTAGCCTGAGTACTCCCTTGAAGCGAAAATAACTATAATCACAGAATAGGAAGGGATCATCCAGGCCACCTAGTCACATCCCGTGCTCCATGCGGGATCAGCCTGAAGCATCCAGGATCAGTCTCTGTCCAGCCCCTGCTAGAAGACCGTCAGTGAGGGGGAGCTCCCCACCCCCTTAGGCAGCCCATTCCACTGCTGAACTAGACTCACAGAATCCTAAAGTGGGCAGGGGCCCTACAGGCCATCTAGTCTCACCCTCCGCTCAATGCAGGATCAGCCTGAAGCATCCAAGAGAAGGGCCTGTCCATCCACTGCTTGAAGACCACCAGTGAGAGGGAACTCCCCACCTCCTCAGGCAGCCCATCCCACTGCTGAACTACTCTGTGAAAATTCACTCACACCTGTCAAAGAGGCATCAGTCCGTGATGCACCACGCGGTGATTGGTGCTCACCTATGGGGAAACGGGAGGGGCTATGGCTCACTGGTGGAGCATCTGCTTGGCATGCCCCCAGGTTCAATCCCCGGCCTTTCCAGTTGAAAGGATCAGGTAGGAGGTGGTGTGAAAGACCTCTGCTGAAACCCTGAAGTTTCTGTGCCCGTGGACAACACTGACTTGGATGAATCAAGGGTCTTATTCAGTATAAGGTGGCTTCAATGGCTGATGCTTGAGCCGTAGCTTCATAGACCTTGGTCAGCGTTCCAGTAATAGTCTGTATCTTCAAACTTGCATGGTTGTTCATTAAGGCAAGAGGCCCACAAGTCCCTTTGGGTACTCCGGTGCTTTTCTGTGCCTGTGCCTATTTTCTGCTTGGCGGCCGATACGGGATTCTACGTTCGATTTCCGTTTCCAAGTCACGGGGACGGGGTGGGGGGAACCACGATGGGGCCGTTTTTTAGATTGCTGACTTGTATGAACTTGTCACTGTTTCTGAGTAATTGCTTTGCTGCGGATGTATATTGGGATGTAAGCAGAATGCGGTCGATCAACCTTAAAATAATTCCTGCTGATTCTAATCTGCACAGTTTCCTTCCCTCCCCCTTTTTTGAAATGATGTGTCCCCCCCCCCCTTGAGGAATGTTCACTAAGCCAAGGGGTTTGTGGATAAGTAGATGGTTCTCTCAAATGCAGTCGAAATAACTCTATGCATCAGGGCGCATTGATGGCAAATATTGTTTTGTTCCCCGTATTCTGTAAAGTGGGACCCTGGTATATAGATGTGCTAGTTTCCCAAAGAACAGGAAGAGGGCTAAAATGCATCACTAGTGGTGGGGCATGTGGGGGGAGGGGCGATAGGCAGGCCAGTCCTGGATTTGGGAGAACAACCTACCTGCCAACCAAACTCAAACAATGGTTCCCCTTAGGGGTGATGTCACGCATGTAAACCTGCTAGTGTAGGGTTGGATCCACTGAAAGATTTGCTTGTGTATCTGTAAATATGTGCAGTTTATTATTTCTATAAGAGCCTCTTGTGGCACAGAGTGGTAAGGCAGCAGACATGCAGTCTGAAAGCTCTGCCCATGAGGCTGGGAGTTCTATCCCAGCAGCCCGCTCAAGGTTGACTCAGCCTTCCATCCTTCCGAGGTCGGTAAAATGAGTACCCAGCTTGCTTGCTGGGGGGTAAACGGTCATGACTGGGGAAGGCACTGGCAAACCACCCCGTATTGAGTCTGCCATGAAAACGCTGGAGGGCGTCACCCCAAGGGTCAGACATGACCCGGTGTTTGCACAGGGGATACCTTTACCTTTATTATTCCCATATTATGATTTTAAAAAGTCTAACCCTAAATATATTGTTGCTACAACGTTTGAAGTCTCTGAACTGGCCCCTTTCTCCTTTTCACCTAGCTAAAATGAGAGACATGCAAAATTAAGCCTAGAAGCCCTTAAAAAAAATCTGATTCCCTTAGGTGGGGGAAAAGTTGAGATGTCCCTACTACCTATGTCTTTTTTGAACGATAATCTGGGTTTTTCCTTGGCGCGGCTGGCCCTGCTAAGGGCCAATAAACCTTGCACATTTTGACCTGGCAGAGGAACCCTGAGGAAAGAACTCCATCTGAAGAGAAGCCGCTTCCCTGACATGTCTGCCCAGCCCGGCACGTAAGGGAACAAGAGTCCCGAGGGACATTTGCTTCTCCACCGGCCAGCAGCCAGAACTGAAGGAACTGGGCAGCCCTGTTTGACAAATAAATAGGGACAGGCTCCAAATTATCTGGGCCCGTGAGTCATTCGCAGGGAACCTGGCGGCAGCAGGTCAGATTTATATCTGAGGCCAAATTTGGAGAGTGCCCCTCTCAGGCGTGCATGAGGGTGCATACGCAAGTACGCACTCTCTCATATACATGCTGCAGGACAGGGGAGATATGTCAGTGAGTGAAGAAAAAGGGGAAGGGGGGGGGGAACCCAAGCAAAATCAGGAGCTAGGTGAGGGAACTGAACAAGGCATTTTCTGAGTGAAATGGGAGCAGAGGTTCTTGCCAGAGGTCACTCTGGGCTGCTGTGTTCTTGGAAGCAGCCTCAGGTATTTTGCCTAGAAAGTTTCAGCGAAAGAAAGGAGCCAAGAGCCGCCAAGGGAAGGCGGACTGTCCTTTTGGCTGCGCTTTGCTTTCCCTTGGCCTTGCAAATGAAACCACTCGAAGTTTCTTGACCGCTTCTCTCTCTCTCTCTCTCTCTTTTTTTTTTACTGGTTTGCTACCCACACAAACGGAGGAATGAAGGAATGGGGGCTGTACCACGTCCCTTACCCAGAATCCTCTGCCTGCTCTCCTTTCTGATGTGCCAGATTTGGACATTTAAGCATTATTGGGGGAAATAGCACTTTGACATGAAACAAAAGGAATGCAATAGCAGCTGTGAAGGGATGCCTTTTTTCTTTGGAGGTTCAAAATGAGCAAGACCTTCACTCTGAGGCCCATTCTGCACACATAGGATAATGCACTTTCAATGTGCTTTGCAGCTGGATTTTTCTGTGCAGAACAAGAAAATCTTCTAAAGCACATTGAAGGTGCATTATCTATTGTGTGCAGAATAAGCCTTTTAAAAGTCTTTTTTTCCTCTCTGAGTAGAGAACAAGACGAATAAGAGTTGGTTTTTATACCCCACTTTTCACTGCTCAAAGGAGTCTCAAAGCAGATTTCCCTTCCTCTCCCTGCGGGATAGGTGGGTGAGAGAGCTCTAACAGAACCTCTTTGAGACAGCTCTCTCAGGACTGTGACAACTGCTCTGTAAGAACAGCACTATCAGGACAGTGGTGAGCCCAAGGTCACCAACTGGCTCCATGTGGAGGAGCATGGAATCAAACCCTGCTCGACAGCTTAGAAGCTGCCACTGTTAACCATGACACCAAGCTGGTTCTCTCTCGTGGAAATATTGTGAAACTCGCATGAGCTAATCGTCCTGTGAAGTTCCGAGGCTGTGTTTGGTAGCGCGCTGAGGACTCCATATTTCGGTCAGGAAGTAGACGGGACAGAAGTTATACAGATCATGCCAAAACCAGCAACCCGTTTTGGGGGTTCCCCTCCCCTCCCATTTGTGTCTTCCCTCCGCGGCATCTGCTTCTGCAAACTGTTCCACGTGATGCCATCGTGGTCCATGTTTTTCCACTCTGTCTCATTGGCTAGCTGGTCAGTGGGCAGGGGAACATGCGACATCGTGAGGAGGTGACCCAGGGCAGTACCCCCACTCCTCCAACGTGTTCTACCCTTGGCCTTGGTCGCAAAACCTGACAGTGAATTCTCATCCTTGCCTTGAATCAGCGGAGGAGAGTGGGCAGACGCCGCAGCAGATTTTCCAAGCTCACGCTTTCCATTCGGGATTTTCAGTTCTGGTCCCGCAAAGAGAACCCAAAAGCTTTGGGGGCAAACCCTGTTGCTAAGGTACTAGGCTCAACACTCTGGGTCCCTGGTGGGAAACTTCCCCGGAGAACGGGGAAAGCGGGCGGGATTGCAGTCTCCTCTAAAAACCTCCAAAGTTACTAAGGTCACCTCATTTCACCTTTCAAGCTTTGGGCCTGCTCATATTTGCCAGAACGCCTTCCAGAGGGAGTTTCGGATGACACTGGCTCTGCTTGAAGTCGGCTCAGCAGCTAATGATATACGACAATGTTAACGTAATAATTAGGGGGGTGGGGATGTGACCACTTAATATGAAAAACAAGCAGGGACTTAGAGGGCATTTGGAAAGGGGAGAGATTGGGTGGAGAGAGGGGAGGGTTTTTTTTTTTTTTCCTCTCCTTCCATTTTTACATTCTCATCAAATACCCAGTTTGTCAAGTACTCGATTTTCATCTATCTAGGGTTGCCAACCTCCAGGCCGTGGCTGGAAATCCCCTGGAATTGCAGTTCATCTCCAGGTTTCATAGATCAGTTCCCATGGAGAAAATTAAATTAAATGAGGAGTCGCCATAAGTCAGCGAGTTGCAATTTGGTGGTACATAATTATTAGTGTTGTACACTGGAGAAGGGAGCTGACTGTCCCCATGCGCCTCTTCTTCCTGTGGCCTGTCTCCCCTCAAGCTCTTCCAAGGGTCCAAAATGATAGAGTGCAAAGTAAACGATAGGGCAGGGGTGGCCAAACTGTGGCTCTCCGGAAGTCCATGGACTACAATTACCATGAGCCCCTGCTGGCATGGCATCGGCAGGGGCTCATGGTAATCGTAGTCCACGGACATCTGGAAAGCAACAATTTGGCCACCCCTGCTATAGAGGGCGAGAGGTGTGGGAGCTGATAATTCCCAGAACTACTGGGGACATAGGAGATGTTTTTGGGTTTTTTGCTTTGTTTTTTTTTTCCAGTGGAGAGATAGTTCTGGGCAAATCCCCTTTGGATGCCAGAGTGGAGAAGACGAATCATTTCCACGACTCCAGTAGCGTTTTGTGGTTTCTCACTGCAATTTCCTCTACACACAAATATTTACATGCGTTCCAGACGGCATCCAAGAGGGATTTTGCCGTTTCCACAGATAATGATGGGGATCGTTAAGACGGCGAGGTGCATTTTCCCTTCTTGAAAAATTCTCTTGGATGGGAAATTTATTAAGTGTTTTTTTTTTTGTAAATTAATCTCAGATGGGCTTTGGGTTATCTCTTCATCTTACATCTCTAGAAGAAATTAGACCCTTCCCCCATCTTTTATCTACTTCAAGGGACCCCCAACTTTCCCTCGTCCCATGAAGAGTGGGTGGGGCTAGGTGGTGACGCTGGCAGTAGAGCTTCTGATTGGCTACTGGGGAGCTTAGAAGGCAGTGTCTCTACCTGAAATGTGGATGAGTTTACCATTACATTTCTGCATAACCTCACCCTCTGGCGTTTTGTGGTTCGGCTCGGCCTACTTTGGTAGCCGTTTTGTGGGTCCGAAAGACGCCAAAAGGTTTTGGACCTCCGGCCTGCCGTACTGAAATGTGAGAACAGAGTACAGAATAGAAGCTGCCTGCAGCAATGCCATACCCCCCCCCCCCCTTAATCCCTAAAAAGAGATTCCACCAATGTGTCTACTTCACTGCTCATGTGACCCGGAAGTAATATCATCATGACAAGGACATTGAGGGCAACACTCTGGCATTTGGGCAAAATCTCTCTGGTAGAAGCCAAATTTACCATAGAGGTTTTGCCCAAATACCAGAGTGTTGCCCTGACATCAAGTCCGGGTTGTGTGGGCAGTGAACATTGTGTACATTGATGCACAATGGCTGGGCTTCCTTCCTGCTCCCCATAAGTCCCCATCCCACACCAGTTGCCAACAGGAAACTGGCGACCTTGTCTGCTGGTGATTTACAGTGTCTGTTATTGGCTGTAAATTAAAGAAGAAGGGGGGAATCCGTTTTGAAATAATATTCTTTCCCTTGTGAGTCAGTTATGGGATGATCCCTCAGAGGTGGACAATGAAAATGTTTTCAGGAAATATCTGGGTGCAGGGCTGCACATAGCATCCCCACAGTAACCTCCTTCTTATGGATCGAATACATGCCTCCCTATGTGGCAATACATTTCCCATGTAGCTCATGCCCTGGGTCGGTTGTCCACGTAAAAATCTTATGCCTGTGGTTTTATTCTTTCTTTCGTTCCTGCTTATATTTTTGTAAGACCGTTATAGATAATCCCAAGGGAGAATCGTCTTGTGATGTCAGAGCTCCCTACACTCAGAGCCACTGGGAATCTACAGGCAAACGACTTGTGCGAACATTATGCGCCCAGCCAGGAATGGTTCCCAAGGGACGGCACTTCTGCTGTGTCATGCTCGGAAAGGTTATAGACATGCGTAAATCATAGCAAAGTGCATCATAGATTTCATGGCATGACCCTGCTGTATTTTCTTTTCTTCGTTTTTTTTTCGGGGGGAGGGGGTGCACTGAGAGAAAAAGCCCTTCTTATCAAAGACATCTTACTAGCTAATTCTTTTCAAGCATTTTAAGTATGCGAAGGGTTACATCTGTCCAAACAAGATCCTGGAGAATTAGTTTTGAAATCTCCGGGAGACAAAGCCCTGTTATGTCTTAAGGCTGGGCCCCTCTGGAGATAAGAGACCTTTTTGCGCACATCACAAAGCAGAAACGAGAGAAAGAGAGAGAGATGATATTTGTGTTCAACCTTGTTGCAGGAAGAGAGTGGGGGCGGAAGGCTACCCATTCTGCCACGAGACCTTTCTTCTTGATAGAGGTGAGCACGAAGTCAACAGCTATAGTGGCTTGTCTGAGGTGGCTTTGTTTGAGGCATCAGTTTATTAGATCATCACCCCCAAGATTTATAGTGCCTCTTTTAAATGGTGTCAGAGATGTCTGTGGAATTCCTTACACATGAATGGGCCCTGCACACACAGAGAGACTGCTGGTCAATCGTCTAACTCAGCTGAGTCTTCTCTAACTGTCACGATTTGTTTGGGTTTTTAAAAAAAAAATTATATTGTGCCAGGCCGAATACTCCTGATTTCTCCCCTCGAGGGTTATTGTTTTAACAAATCTCTGCAAACGTCGTGTTTCCCCAGGGCTTTCTGAAGCCTGTATTCTATCTTTGCATGGCCCAAACATGTAGATTTGTTGATCTGCATGGATCACACTTGGCTAGTCACTTCTCTGTGTATTCTGCTTGAAGTAGTTGACAAGAAATGAACCACAGTCAGCCCCAAAGAATTATGTCCACCTGGCCCTGGCCCCAACCTGGTGGAACAAGCTCCTGGAAGAGCTGAGGGCCCTGCTGGAGTTGTCAACTTTTCGCAGGGCCTGCAAGACGGAGCTCTTCCGCCAGGCGTATGTTTGAGACCAGGGTAGAGTCCTCATGTTTTCATTTCCCCCCCCCCCAGTTGATTCCTATTAGACCGGCCCCTCACTTCCAGCGGAAGATGCTTGGCCCTCCAGTTTAATGGGGGATTAGGGAGGGGGAATGGAATTGGAATGCTCGAATAAGACGTCGGCATCTATATCTACTTATCATGGAAAGGGGTGTTTTTATGGGGGGATTATTGTATTTTATTGTTCCATTTTGTGTGAACCACCGCGAGACCACTGGAAGAGCAGCGGCATAAAAATAAATACCGTATTTGCTGGGGTATAAGACGACTGGGTGTATAAGACGATCCCCCAACATTTCCACTCAAAATATAGAGTTCGTTACATTACATTACAGTACTATGGGCCACTATGGGCAGCTATGTCTATCCCAACTGAAGTGCACCCGGCGCATAGGACGACCCCCCCACTTGGAGGCATGTTTTTCAGTGGAAAAAAGTAGTCTTATACGCCAGCAAATACTGTAGGTAGGTAGGTAGGTAGATAGATAGATAGATAGATAGATAGATAGATAGATAGATAGATAGATAGATAGATAGATAGATAGATAGATAGATAGATAGATAGATAGATAGATAGATAGATAGATAGATAGATAGATAGATAGAAGCAGCAGTGCAGCCCCAAATATTTGATAACACTAACAACTAGAACAGGGCAGCTCAGTGGGGTGACAAAACATCTACCCTGATATGCTTTCCCGCCCCAAAACATGTGTAGGGGGTCAGGGATACAGCATGCCCAATACTGATAATATAATGTCTACCGATTGGTCTAATTTCCCATGATAGAGATTATATTGTCTGCCGTGGGTTATTTTCAACAAACATTCAGTATTTGTGTTTCTCACTAAAGGAACTGTCCCCCTTTCAGTATTAATGCTGCTAGTTTATCACCGACTAGGCGATCGCTGCCTACCCCCTTCTCTTGACAAACGGAGCCTGAGGCTATAAACAAGACACGGTGTCCATTTTTGACATTAAATAAAATACAGTTTTATATCACCATTCTGGTCCCACCCCCATCTCGTTTCTTTATATTGTATTTTCCTTGCAACCCAAAACCGTTTAGCGAGATCGGCAACTTGTAGCGATTTTCAAAAAAGAACCCGTGAGATTTGAGAAAAACATACAAAGAAGACAGTGCAGGAGAACCAAACTATGTAAGAACAGACCCTGTCCAATTGAGAAAGGCAAAGAGATAGCAATGATTTATGCAACAGATTAAATCATTAACGAAAGTCGGTGTGCTCAAGCGGTATTGAAATTCACAAGGTCGCGATTGGGTCATGCAGCCATAACACAAAGAAGAGCTCAGTTGGGTGGGGAGAACAGACACACACATTCTTTGTCTGACACCTAGATGCCTCCCAAGATAGTTCTGGTCAACCTCATCCAAGGTCATTCCATTCATGAAGCATCTCCCATGGCCAGTTGCCAACCTCCTTATCCCCAAAAGCGAGAGGGACCAGAGAAGATCTTAATAGGCAAAGATGGCCGTTGAAATGTCATGTAGGACAGAGGTCCCCAACCTTTAGGAGCCTGTGGGCACCTTTGGAATTCTGGAACAGTGTGGTTTTTGCAGCCACAAAATGGCGGCCGCAGAAGGTGGAACCAGCTGCAGAGTGGCTTCCACATGGCATTCCTTCAGTCACTCAGTGAAGATCCCTAAACTGTGATGGCAGCTGCTGCTGGAATGACACTGCACAGTCGGTCAAATCTCCAGTGGTCAATCAGAAGTCTTGCTAAGCAAAAGAATAATAGAATCATAGAATCATAGAGTTGGAAGGGGCCATACAGGCCATCTAGTCCAACCCCCTGCTCAATGCAGGATCAGCCCTAAGCATCCTAAAGCATCCACCTAGTTCTGCTCACTTGCTAAAAATACACATGGTGGACACTAGAACTGGCGTTGGACAGTGTTATGGCACCCATGTTGAGGGGCCCTGATATATGGCTACAGGTCTATCCCACTTTGGACTCCATCTGGAACTAAAATGGTATGCAGGGTAGACTTCTTTATAGACAGCCGTTTAGTGGGAAATCCCTTCCTCCACTCTTTGGTGACCTCTTCTGTGTCAAAGTTTGTTGGAAACCCTCACTTTTTCTCTCCTGGAAACCTCGGACAAGTTCTCAGGCTGTGTGGGATGACCAGATGGTGGCATTTTCTTTGGCAAGTCTTCGTGGCCGCCATCCTGGAGAAAGCAGCTGGGTCACTGCTACCAGGACGTCACTGGTTCCAGCATGCCGGGGGGGAGGGGCGCCCAGGACGTTAATAATGACCGTAGCGAAACAGCTTATTTGTTCTGCGTTACAAATGGCTTTTTAATGTGGAACAGAAGAGCAGAGTGGACCCATTAAAGGAAGCCAGCGAGGCCTCACAAGGAAAGACGGTTACAATTCCCCAGGAACTCCTAAACGACGTTGTTAATTGTTCCTGGAAGAAAACTTCAGGGTGGGCTTTATTAGACCAGGGCAGAAGAGGCGTGAGCTATTTTTACTGTTTTCCCAGGGAAGCTGCTCTGGAGCTGGCAAGGAAGCCCGGAGTATTTCGGTTTGCTTGTTTGATTTAAAGTGGAGCGATGTCAACGTTCTTGGGGAAAATTGTCGGCAAGAAAAAACATCTGGGTTTCCCCTTTTTAAAGAAAAAAATCAAACATTCTGGAAACACCCTGCCTCGTCCTTGGGAGCCCTTTCATGGAATCATAGAGTTGGAAGGGACCACCTGGGTCATCTAGTCCAACCCCTTGCACTATGCAGGACACTCACATCCCTATCGCACATCCACTGTCACCTGCCACCCCCTTGAACGTTCACAGAATCAGCCTCTCCGTCAGATGGCTATCCAACCTCTGTTTATAAAATTTCCAAAGTTGGAGAAATCCACCACCTCCCGAGGAAGCCTGTTCCACTGAGGAACCGCTCTAACTGTCAGGAACTTCTTCCGGAGGTTTAGATGGAATTTCTTTTGAATGAATTTCATCCCATTCATTCTGGTCCATCCCTCTGGGGCAAGAGAGAATAACTCTGCTCCATCCTCTACATGGCAGCCTTTTAAATACTTGAAGATGGTTATCAGCTCCCCTCTCATTCGTCTCCTCTCCAGGCTAAACAGACCAAGCTCTTGGTCTCCAAACTCTTCACGATCTTTGATGTTTGCTGACTTGGAAGTATACACACATATATCCCTCTCCATTTATGGTGCCCCAGAGAAATTTTTGCTCAAAAATAACCCCCTAATATGGATGGCCCTGACCTGGATGGCTCGGGTCCTGGGGAGCAGCTATGACTCAGAGGTCGTCCATCTGTTTGGCACGCATAAGGTCTCAGATTCAAAGCTAATTGTGATAAGGAGGATTTGAACTTAGGTCTTCAGGGCCCTAGAACACCATGTGGTGTTTGTGGTTCTGCCAAGGACCGAGCTTGAAGTCCTAGGCTGGATCAAAGCGGGCAACGTAATTGAACTATGTGCAGCTAGATCCCATCTGCCAGATCCAGTCAGTTTAAACTGAAACTGACCAATAGCATAGGCGGAAAGATCCTTTGTTTGCTACTGCATAGAATTTGGGGTTTGCAGGGGTTTGTGGTTCAGTTTCGGGGTCAGGCCGGTCCTCCTTGTGCCACGCTGGGGCCCTAATAAAGAGCTCGAATCACTTCCAGTGTCCAAGTCCGGTTCTGAACCCACAGATTTAACACCGTGACCTTGTGAGCAGGGTGGTCATGGCTATTTCGGATCGCAGGCTGCCCAAACCTGGACTACACTGCTGCCAGTGCTTCCAAAATCTCCCAGGGACCTAGAAAACAGCAATATATGATATATTACCGTGAGACTCTGCAAAACCAACCTAAGATCTCTCCCCCCCCACACACACACCAATTATTTTACTCCCATCCCCTGACCCCACTGGCCTGTGTTCCATGAAGTTTAATTCTCTCTTTTTTAACAACCAGAGCTGAAAAAGAGTCCAATCCCGTAGATATTTTTCCCGACCAAAGAACAAACATCGGCCTCCCCAAAGTGTAGCTCTCCCACCTGCGGGAGTTGCTCGGTTAATTAAAAGCAATTAAATTAGGGAGGAGGAGACAGTGAAAAGCTCCCCTCCCCCATAGGAATGACGAATAAATTCAAGGTAGGAAAACAAGCCAGTTTTGTTTTGTTTTGTTTTGTGTTTTTGGCCAGGGCTGACTTCAGATCGACTCCGAAATTCTAATTTGATTTTAGCATCGATTCCTCTGCTAGATTAAAACAACCAGGGGCTTCACCATGGCATCAAACTTTTTATAATGAAGACCAAGCCTCCCTTTCATGCGTAGGAAACAAGAGGGTGGGTTTCTCTCAGGCTTTCCAATCTTCTGGTGAGCACCCAGAAATTGCCCGGTATTACAGCAGATTTTCAGACAAACAAGATCAGAAAACGGCAGCCCTGGTCAGTAGATTTTTGTCATACTAAACTGTTGAGCTCCGTCCCCTACTGTCTCGTCTCCACTCATCTTGGCTACCCCACAAAATGCCCGCCCCCTGCCCCCTCCACTCCTTCGCCTGCCCTTTGCAGGTTCAGCCCCTGTAAGGTAGGAGAGGCTGAGAGATCAGCATGGGAGGCACTTCTCTTAATTCTGGAGGATGAAATCAGGGGTCCTCTTCTACGCTCCTCTCGGCACCCCCACACCTGCCCGCCCCCCTGCCCGCTAGCTCACCCACTCGCAGCCTCCTGCAGGTGGGTTTCTGTTTCAAGTGGAGGGGGGAGCACAAAGACTCGGTCTCAAATCGATCTGAATTCAGCAGGAATTCAGCAGGATCGAAAGCAGAAGGGAAAAAAAGCTCCGTGCGGATTTAGCCCTTGTCTCTAAAGCTGCAGTAAACAAATCGGCTTCTTCAGCAAGCCTGCCTTTTACGCAGGTAGACCTGTCTCCCTTGGCCCTCCTCCTCTGCAGGCTACACCTCCCCAACTCGCTCAGCCTCTCCTCCTAAGGCATGGCTTCCGATCCCTCAACCGTCCCAGTCGTGGTTCTTTGCACACATTCCCGCTTGTCCAAATCCTTTCTTGAACTGCAGGGCCAGAACTGAGCGCCGTATTCCAAGTGAGGTCCAACCAACGTGGACTAGAGCAGGGGTAGTCAACCTGTGGTCCTCCAGATGTCCATGGACTACAGTTCCCATGAGCCCCTGCCAGCAAATGCTGGCAGGGGCTCATGGGAATTTCAGTCCATGGACATCTGGAGGACCACAGGTTGACTACCCCTGGACTAGAGCGGTGTTCTAACGAAAACACATTGGGAGAAAAACATCAGGAGGCATCAGAAAAAGACTCCTCCAAAGCCCTCAAAGAAACGTTTGCCAGCGAGGGGGAGCTTCTTAGGCAGCCGTTTCCACGGCTGAACGACTCGGATGGTGGAAAAAAATTTTTTTCCTGCTATCTAGCCAGTACTGCTCTACACATAGTTTAAACCCATTAGTTCAGGTCTACACATAGTTTAAACCCATTAATACCCAGTTGGCCTGATCCAGCATAGTTTCTCTTGTGTCCTTACAGCATGGGATGGGTATTTGCTACCCCCGCATGGTGACCACAGTGGGAATCCAGGCTCTCTGCGGTTCCTAACTATCAATCACAATGTGCTGACTATCGGATTTTCCAGCATCTCATCTGGTTTCTTTGGAAGAACATGAAGCCTCACATGGGACAGTGAATGCGTTCAGGACAGCGTGTGTGTGATTATTAGTTCTTGCATTCTCCAAAGGCATGATTCAAACCTCTGCATTTATCTTTTTTTACTGTTTTTTACTGTTGAGAAAGCCCTGAAACATTCTTCAGGCTTTGAGGAACTCCAGAAGTGGTGCGATCGTGCAGAATTGGATTGGGAAGCATTGCTGTGGACACGCCCATCCGGGGCCCCTCCCCTTACCACCCCCTCCAGGCCCATCATTGGGGTCGACATGACCATGTAGGGCAATGGTTCTCAATTTGGGGGTTGGGACTTCTTTGGGGGTCGAACGTCCCTTTCACAGGGGTCGTGGCAGGGCAAGCAGCTTGGCTGGGGGGGGCATCATCCACACAACAGCCTTGCAGGGTAGATCGAGATAGAGCATTCGTCTGTCCAGAGCAGCGGAAAAGAGCGAGATCGGCATGGTGGGACAAGAGGCAGAACTGAACTGAGAAACCTGGAAAAAAACCCAGTTTATATACAATCGTGAACAATGGATCTGCACACCATTGGTCAATTTTGGTTCAATTTCCGTGAAAGAACCCTTGCCTAATTTTATGGCTGGGGGTCACCACAACATGAGGAACTGTATTAAAGGGTCGCGGCATTAGGAAGGTTGAGAACCACTGATATAGAGTCATATCACCTGATAAATGTTCAACCAATTTTAAAATATATACGTTTGGGAAACCCTTCCAGGGCCGTCAGGAAACCCCAGGGTTTCATGAAACCCTGGTTGAGAAAGCCTGGTCCATGCCTGACATGTCTGCACTCCTAACCACTCCACCAAACAGCACCTTCAAGACTCACAAAATTGGCGGCAGGGTTGGGGTTTTTGTGAGACCCTGCTCATTTCTTCACATACAGCTAAGATGGGAGTCCGCTTGTCCTAGCAGAAAAGAGCCAGAGTCCAGCAACTTCTTCAAGACTCACAAAATTTGTGGTAGGGGAGGAGCTTCTGTGAGTCCCTGTTCCTTCAGATCCTGGATTCTTGCTCTCCACTACCCATACAGACAGGCAAATATGGCTCCCGATCTTGATCGATTCGTATAGAAGAAGAAGAAGAGTTGGTTCTTATATGCCGCTTTTCCCTACCCGAAGGAGGCTCAAAGCGGCTTACAGTCACCTTCCCTTTCCTCTCCCCACAACAGACACCCTGTGGGGTGGGTGAGGCTGAGAGAGCGGTGATATCACTGTGGCGAGCCCAAGGTCACCCAGCTGGCTGCATGTGGGGGAGTGCAGAATCGAACCCGGCTCGCCAGATTAGAAGTCCGCACTCCTAACCACTACACCAAACCGGCTATAATCAAAGTTATGTTGCCCGATTCACCGCGGAGTTGTGGAAACGAACACAACGACAAGGCCGCCGCGGTCCCTGCTAATAAAGATAAGGGGTGGCTGTTTTTTCGTCTTGACCCGCTGACAAAGCCCTCTGCTGCCGCGTAAGATGCTCCAGCTTAATGTCCACTCAGTAAATCCTATTTCCTTTCAACTAAGCCAATAAACCCCCTTGCAATTTATTGGGGCCTGTCGTTAAAGGAGTGGCACTGAAAAGGTGGGCAGGGGGAGGGGAGGGGAGGGGGGGGGGAAGGCAGTGCAATCCTGGCTTTATCCTGCGGAGCTTAGGATGAGAAGGGACGAGGCCGAAACGTAGCCAGGGATGAGCATGAAGGGCCTCATTGAATGCAACCCTGCTGATTAAGCCAATTCGTAGCACATTAGCGGCTGGTCTGCAATATGTCGGGTGTCTGGCTGACTTATTGATCGGCCTCTGCAAATGCAAATGGATTAGTCAGGAGACGGTTTTTCTTTCTTCTTCTTTTTTGGCAAAACGTAGGAGTCAGGTCTTTTCCTGAAAGGAAAGACGGGATGGAGACTTGCATGTCTGAGAGGGAGGAGGTAGAGGACAAATCTCCTTTCTTGTCCTCTTCAGCAGCCTGGGTTACGTTTTCTTTTGGGGTTTTGAATGTTTTCATTGGAGGAGAAGTCGGCCTCACTGCTTTAGACCAGCCCGTTTCAACCTTCTGACCATGGAAGAGCCCCTGAAATGTTTTTTTCAGGCATTGAGGGACCCTGGAAGTGGTCAGTTGGCCACGCCTCCTTGCCACGGCCGCAGAAGTTGCATGTCACCAGAAGTTGCATGTCACCTGCATTAGCTGGCAGCCCCAAGGAGGGCTGGGGGGGGGGAACAGGATGCAGTTTAAGATGGTTCAAAGTCTACCTAGAAATTTGACCTGGGGTGAAATGAAGCGACCTTCAAAGAGTATCTGTTGGAACAGATGTGGCGGTCACTGTTACTCAAACGCTTGTTCCACTTGATATTTCTGGTAAGGCCTGGGAGGAGGAGCTGGTCTCATGTATTAAGTGCCATTCAGCACTTAACACCCACTCAGGGCAGCTGTCCCACCCCTGAATGCCTCCTCCTCCAACCGGCTTGCTTGTTTGTCCAGCAACCAGCCAATCGCCTCCTGTCCCCCACCCATGACCACTCCCTCCTCCTTCCACTTCCCTCCGAGGCTCAGAGGCTGAAGATCCTTGCCCCAGGAGAGCTCCCCGTGCCGGTAAGTTCCCTAACAGCTTCCTGCAGCCTTTCCATGTCCTGGGGGGAAGGGAGAGGCCATCTGCAGATTTCTTCCACCCCACTCACCCCCCAGTCTAGCACCCATTGTATTCCTGACTGCAACAGGTTTTGTCCCTAGTTGTTTAAATAAGACCCATGTTGCACGTGCAGATATGTTTCAAGGAGACAAAATGCATGTGCTTTGCCACGCTTTTTCTTTGCCGCATGCCGTCAATAGCAGCAGCAGGCTTAGCTTAAAGAGCCATTAAAAAAAAGAAAAACCCACAAACAGAGTTTCCAGAAAATGTAAACGCCAAACTGGTTCATATTATGTCAGGTGTATGGAAGAAAAAGTCATCGGAGGAATGATCTCATAGGCATTCTTTCGTGTGCAGCTGGCGAAAATTCGCCTCCTTTCCTACGGCTGAAAAACCTCTCCAGTCTGCGCGCACACTGCTGGCTCTCCTGCCCTCCGGACCCCTCCCGCTCCACTTCCATTAGAGCCCCCCGTACTGTTTGGAAGGCGGAAACAGCCTCAGATTGCAGCTTCCCTAATAACCTATCACAGTGTTGTCAGGCTGGAAGGGAGTCTTTTTTTTTTTTAAAGAAAAAACATAGTTTCCTGTTCAAGGCATGATTCAGGTCTAAACGACCAGTTCAGGTTCACTCAGAAACTTCATGGCCGAGTCCGGTCCTAATCGCTTATGGATGCTGAACACATCTTATGCTGTGCTCAGGGCTGCACTGGAAGTTGTAACGGAGGTGACGTCAGTCTGTCCCACCCCCTCCCCAAGTGCGGCAGAAGAGGCAGGAGGTGGCCATGGGGGTGGCGGCGGGAGAGGCATGGGAGGTGGCCGAGCAAGCAGGGCTCACTGCTGGGCCTGGCTAAGCCCATCCTTAATCCACCCACACTCCTGAGGGCCAGCAGAGGCGGCAGTGGCATGAGTGGCTGCCAGAGGTGGCCAGATGCTCACAGATTATGAAGATAGGTTGAGGGACTTGGGAATGTTCAGCCTGGAGAAAAGGAGGTTGAGAGGGGACATGATAGCCCTCTTTAAGTATTTGAAAGGTTGTCACTTGGAGGAGGGCAGGATGCTGTTTCTGCTGGCTGCAGAGGAGAGGACACGCAGTAATGGGTTTAAACTACAAGTACAACGATATAGGCTAGATATCAGGGAAAAATGTTCACAGTCAGAGTAGTTCAGCAGTGGAATAGGCTGCCTAAGGAGGTGGTGAGCTCCCCCTCTCTGGCAGTCTTCAAAGAAAGGTTGGATACACACTTTTCTTGGATGCTTTAGGATGCTTTAGGCGGAGACTGCGTTGAGCAGGGGGTTGGACTAGATGGCCTCTATGGCCCCTTCCAACTCTATGATTCTACAAACTCATAATCTGCAAAAATCTGTTTCTTGGATATTTATTTATTCATCATACAGCACGCATGTAGTATAGCCAGCGTATCCGAAGATGGTTGTATGTTACTCTGTTTTTATATACGCGTTGTAAACCTCCGTGAGCCAGTTCGCTGGGAGCAGCGGTCTAGACATCCAATTAGAAATAAATCAATCAAATTATAAATAAATAAAAATAAATAAAAAGGGCATGCTCATTTACTTTGGTCCTTTGGATTCTTTGGAAATTGCCGATAACTTTATCATGGGATCACGGAGATGGATGTCCTGGCATTGAATTATCATAGCTGCACACAGATTCCTTTTCTTGGTCACACAAGAGCATGACCGAGAGACAGAAGCCAGGTGATGACTTTTAGCTACATGGATTTTTTTTGTTGTTTTAAGTATTGGTTACACAAGGTCATTATTTCACCCTGTTCCTTGTAAGAGAAACTCAAGAATCTAGCTGCGATCGCTTTGGCATTTCCAACGCCGTGCTCTTTGAAACAGTAATGCAATGCCCCTGTTTGTCTGGGGTTTCAAAAATTCTGTCCCTTGAGCGGCTTCTGATTCTGCTCTTTAGCAAGCCATATTTAACTTTACAATTTTAAATAGCTGCTCGTGGAAGAAGGTTCTTCTTCTTTTTTTTGGCAAACAGATTTACACTCCCGTTTGGCTCCTTTCGCTCTCGGTATACAAACAAGTTTGCTTTCTTTCTTTAATGAGAGACCTCATTTATGCCTTTTCCTGAAGCCTGCAAAAATCGAATTTAACCTTAAAGGGGCTCCCGTTGACACACTATAGCGTCTGTTCAAGGGACACAGGCGTAGAATGAGTCTCAGCCATCGTCCAAAAATATGAGTCCCTATCCCAAGGGACGTTGACGATCGAAAGTTACAAGGAGTCTCGGGCATCCGCTTTTGTGAGCCAGAATCCGCTGATGAATGGCAAAGTGAGTTTGGCTGGTGAAAGTATTATGTATTTAGTTGGTTAAGAATGCTTTCAGGTTGGTCACTGTGTTAGTCACAAGTCTCAGAGCCATGTTGGAGTCCAGGGGCATCTTTAAGACCAACAATGTTTTGTTGAAGGCGTGAGCTTTCGTGTGCGTGCCGACGTCTTCCGACAATGACATGGAAATTGCCAGAACACGTATATATGGAGAGAGTAAATCAGCAGTAAATTTCATGATGCTGATTACTAATTAACTGCTAATTTACTCTCTCCTTGTGTACATAGTCTGATGATTCCCATTTCATAGAATCATAGAGTTGAAGGGACCTCCTGGGTCATCTAGTCCAACCCCCTGCACTATGCAGGACACTCACAACCCTATCGCTCATCCACTGTCACCTCCCACCCCCTTGAAACTTCACAGAATCAGCCTCTCCGTCAGATGGCTCTCCAGCCTCTGTTTAAAAATCTCCAAAGATGGAGAACCCACCACTTCCCGAGAAAGCCTGTTCCACTGAGGAACCGCTCTGACTGTCAGGAACTTCTTCCGGAGGTTTAGATGGAATTTCTTTTGAATTAATTTCACCCCCATGGGTTCTGGTCTGTCCCTCTGGGGCAAGAGAGAATAACTCTGCTCCATCCTCTGCCTGGAACCCTTTTAAATACTTGAAGATGGCTATTTCATTGTAGAAGACGTGGGCACGCACACGAAGGCTCACACGAATAATACTTGGTTGGCCTTAAAGGACTCAAACTTTGTTAAGGTACTTCGAGAACCCTCTTTCTCCAGTGGTGGACTTAAGACACCTTACAAAGGTGTTAAAAACCGTAAGTATCTTAACACTATTAAGGTAACCGTATCAGAACCATGGATAGTATTAGGATCCCTGGGATGAGAAATACCTGGAGATTTTAAGGGGTGAAGCCTGGGGAAGGTGCGGCTTGGGAGGGGAGGGACATCCAAGGGATAAAGTCCACCTTCCAAAGCGGCTGGTTTCTCCAGGAGATCTGTAGCTGCCACCAGGCGGTTTGCAATCCTAACCACAAAATAGCATCCTATGCTACAGTCAGCAGCCAAAAAGCCTTCTAGGAGTTCGGAAACCTTCTATGAATGACTCTTGCGCCATTTTTAACAGCTCTCTGGAATGGGCTTAGATGCCCTCCTGTAATGGGGTTAAATCCCACCAGGGTTCATTTTGCGTTGCTTGCTGCATCTTGCCAAATTCCCATTCCTTCAGCCCCCCCTGTATGACTGCTCTCGTACATGCTGGCCCTGTGTTCCCCATCTTGCCGTTTTGGAAGGTCAGATGAGACCCTTCCCTCCTTTATTTCTGGCAGGAGCAGTCATGCTTACATTCAACCCAAGTGTTACTTCCACAGACCCACAATCCAAGATGCTCCCTTCCAGAAATGACATCACTGACGGGCTCCGTTGTCTTTCTTTGAACTGCTGCCGTGGAATTTCTCACTTGGTGCAGAATGCTCTGGGTCCACAGTCATGTTTCTGTGTGCTTGTGGAAACGCCACGTTAGAAGTGGTGCCCCGCTAAGTCGGTCTTTGGGAGATGTTCTCCTTGCCCTTGAGTCCACATTGGAAAATAGATCAGAGCACAGGACACTTTATACTGCCCGAAACTTTCAAGCCCAGCCACGGAGCACCACCTTTCTAGTACAATTCTCAGCAGTTCCATTGAGGCTTCTTGCTGATGCAACCAGTAGAGACAAACCCAGAAAAGGGATAGAACATATGGCTAAGCTCAAAAGAACAAAACTGGTAAATGAGCAAACGCTACTTCATAGAATCATAGAAACTTCATCAAACTAGGACATCAAATGAACCCTGCTGGGTCACACCATTGGCCCATCTAGTCCAGCTTGGTGTCTCACACAGGGATCAACCAGTTCCTCTGGAGGTCCAACAACAGGGCAGAGAGGCTGAGGCCTTCCCCTGATTTTGCCTCCTATCTCTGGGCTTCTGAGGATTTGTGCCTCTGAATGTGGAGTTTCCTTTTCATCACTGTGGCTAGACACCACGGATAGACCAGTCTATGAAATACTGTTCCTGGGAACAATATGAAGGGAGGTCAGTCCGTGGGTGGAAATTGTCCACAAAAGAATCATCTGTTATGTGCGAAAGTAAATAAGGGGGTCTGGAATAGGTAGCCCAACCTGGAAGCTGAGGCAGGTCTGCCCTCTTTGGTGCTTGGATGGGAGACCACCAGGGAAGTCCAGAGTTGCTGCACGGCTCACAAGAGACCATCAGAGGTGGTTTGCCATTGCCTGCCTCCCAAGAAAGAACACAACCCTGGTGTTCTTTGGAGGTCTCCCACCCAAATGCTAACCATGGCCAACCCTGCTTAGCTCCTAAGATCCCAGAAGATTGAGCTAACCTGAGCTATCAAGTTTCTGGCTCAGAAATCGTTATCTGAAATGGAAATTGAGGAAAGTGGGAAAAGGAAGATTTGTTACTCTCTTACACGCGGAGTCCCGGAGGGATAGAGTCATAGAATGGATGGACCGGAACCAGTGGGATGAAATTAATTGAAAAGAAATTCCGTCTCAACCTCCGGAAGAAGTTCCTGACAGTCAGAGCGGTTCCTCAGTGGAACAGGCTTCCTCGGGAGGTGAAGGGATCTCCATATTTGGAGATCTTTAAGCAGAGGCTGGATAGCCATCTGACAGAGAGGCTGGTTCTGTGAAGGTTCAAGGGGTAGCTGGTGACAGTGGAGGAGCAAAGGGGTTGTGAGTGTCTTACATGGTGCAGGAGGTTGGACTGGATGACTCAGGAGGTCCCTTCCAACTATATGATTCTATGATTCTAAGTTTGAACTTTGATGAGCGAAGACTTTCAGACACACAAATTATCAGTGACTGCCCCTTCACATCTCGCTGTGGCATGGTAGAAGAGCTCCCTGCATCGCTTGCAGAACATCCCAGGTTCTATCACTGACATCTTCAATTTTAGGTCCAGACAATTTTAGGTTCAGACCATCATCAAGGTCATCAAGGTCAGGATTGTCTACTCAGATTGGCAAACGACTCTCCAGGGTCTTGGGCCGAGATCTTTCACATCACAGACATCTTCAATTTTAGGTCCAGACAGGAGGCGATGCGAAAGATCTCGTCCCAAGACCCTGGAGAGTCGTTTGCCAATCTGAATAGACAATCATGACCTTGATGACCTTGATGATGGTCAGATTCAGAATTAAGCAGCTTCACGTCTATGTGTGTCTCTCTTTGCTACTTTAACAATGCGCTGGCCGACTACGACGAAACGTACGGTTTCGCCCGTCCGTTCCTTCATCAGCCAGTGTGGTGTCATGGTTAGGAGTGCGGACTTCTAATCTGGCATGCTGGGTTCGATTCTCCACTCCCCCACATGCAGCCAGCTGGGTGACCTTGGGCTCGCCACGGCACTGAGAAAAGTGTTCTGACCGAGCAGGAATATCTCTCAGCTCTCTCAGCCTCACCCACCTCACAGGGTGTCTGTTGTGGGGAGAGGAATGGGAAGGCGACTGTAAGCCGCTTTGAGCCTCCTTTGGGTAGGGAAAAGCGGCATATAAGAACCAACTCTTCTTCTTCTTCTTCTTAATATATTCGGCAGCTGCACAAAATTTCTCTCTCCCTCTCTCTCTCTCTCTCTCTCTCTCCCTCTCTCTCTCTCTCCCTCCCTCTCTCTCTCTCTCTCTCTCTGCACGACGTGATTCTTATATTTCATTAAGACTTTCCATGTATGTCAACCCTGACTTTTACTCTACCAGCCGTGGGACGAGCTGAACACTCGAAGGAGCAAATTGCTTCGCCCTGCCCTTTCCCCTCTTCTGCACACAAGGGCACACAAAAGGCAGGATTCTCCACTTTCTCCCCTGACCACGAAACCACTCTTATTTAAAGAAGGAAACGGCAGCCAAACCCAAGGCCCCCAGGTGGACCAGACGGCTCTTTCTTCTCCCCTGACCTCCCCATTCAGACTCTCCCATTCATGCCGCGAGCATAACGATGCGCTGCCATGACTTGTATATTTCCGTTGGACGTGGCACTCCAGCAGCCCTTGCCAGAAGGAGTAATTTTTAGAAAGCGGAGCCAGGGTATGAATTTCCCACTTGTACGCTATCACAGCCTGTGCATTCTTGAGCATGGAAGGAGCCAGAGGTCAAACCTTGGGGCTTGTTTGCAAGGTCTGGTTTCTCACCCGCAGAAGGGACGGCTCGCAACTGGGGAGGGGGGGGGGGAAGTCGTCCCTCTTGATGTGGGGAAGACGCGAGAGTTATTTATGCGCCGTCAGGTTGCAAGCGGGAGGGAGAGAGAATTCCCAGCTAATGAGGCAGGAGCTGGAACTGCGCAAGTATCATGTGCAAGATCGTTCTTGGATTCGAATCCGGTCAGGGCTGCGGCTCAGTGGAGGAGTCTCTGCTTTGGCTCGCAGGAGGTCGCCGGTTCAATCCCTGGCACCTCCAAGTGTGAATCAGGTGGTGGACGAGGTGAAAGAATTCGGCTTGAAACCCCCGGAGAGTTGCCAGCAGTTTGACCAGATGCGACCGACCTCTTCTATTTATTACTTATTTATTGATTCGATTTCTAGGCCGTCCTTCCCTGAGTACATATCGGCGCCCTCTGTTAAAAAACATTTCTATCATTAAAAGGAATTTATGTTAAAAATCTGTTGTTTAAAAAAAAAACGAGCTCTCTCCCTTTCTCCCGGTGTGTGTGTGTGTGTGTGTGTGCGTGGAATAAAGTGTTATGCCGATGTACACAAGATGGCGTCCAGATGTTATTTCTCTCTGTATGTAGAGGAGCCAGTGATTGTTGATGTCCTGTAGGCCAGGGGTTTGTCAACCTGTGATCCTCCAGATGTCCATGGACTACAATTCCCATGAGCCCCTGCCAGCGTTTGCTGGCAGGGGCTCATGGGAATTGTAGTCCATGGACATCTGGAGGACCACAGGTTGGCTACCCCTGCTGTAGGCCTTAACCCTAGGCCTGGCGGAACAACTCTCTTTTCAGGGCCTGCGGAACGGTTTTAAGTTCCGCAGGGCCCTGATCCCACGCGGAAGAGTGTGCTACCAGGCCGGTGCCAGAGCAGAGAAAAACCTGGCTCTCGTTGAGACCAATTTCACTTCTCTGGAGAGTGGGGACTCAACCTCGATGGACCCATGGCCTGATTCGGTACATTATTAATACAGAAAAAACAGGCTATGCTCTTCATTTGATACACTTAATTCCCCGTTTCAGTCCCCTTTTAGATTATTTTCTTAAGTAATTCAGATAAGGGCCCCATTGTTCTTGAAAGGCCTCTTCTGTTCTTCCATTGTCCGTTTGGCAAAGTCAGCTAGTTTGTTCAACCAGTCTTCTATCGAAGGTAGTTCTTGCGTTTTCCATTTCTTGGCCAATTCTAGTCTTGCTGCCGTCGTCGCGTAGAAGAATAAACTTTGTGTGTGGGTTGGGAGGTAAATTGTGACTAATTTTTGATGTGAAAACATCTCATGCAGCACCCATAGGGGAAATCTTTAAGATATACAGTGGAAATAATGATCAACCAACTAAATTAAAGACCTTTCTATGCATATCCAAAGAATTGTTGTTAGTTACGGTTGGATAAGCAGGTGAATTTCCTCCAGGCCAGGCTGGATTTTGGAGATTTTTGGTGTGTGGAGGGGATCACTTGGGTATGGAATTGGGGTCACTGTGGGTGGGCAGGTAGTTGTGAGTGTCCTGCATAGTGCATAGTGCAGGGGGTTGGACTAGATGACCTTGGTGATCCCATCCAACTCCATGATTCTAGACACCAACTGTAAGTATCCAGGAGGCTGGTCACGGGTTCCATGATTCACTAGTGAGCTGTTCTCCATACAATTTGTCTGGAGGCAGCAAACATATGTTGTATCGTGCTATCTGTGTGTGTGTGTTTGTTTTTTTTGGATGATTTTGGCGCTTTAAAAACCAACGGTTTTGTCTCGTCAAGATCTTGAATGCGACATAAAAATAATTTGACATTAAATACGGAGTTTTAGCTTTTGAAGTTTTCACAAAAATCATACACAAAAATCCCGTTCTCGTAAACTTTTTTAAAAACTGGCTGTACGCACACTGGGTTACACATTCTACAAAGATCTGTTACTTTCCTCAGTCCTGATGTGTTTATGGTCCCAGATCAGTGTTCCTAGTGAGTAATGCATTGCTAGAGCCACAAATGAAATTTGGGAGCTGAATGAGCACCGTGACACCACAGTTAGACCAATCGCAAATAAGAACCCCTTGATGGGCAGAAGCAATTGAGATTTGAAAGATGCCTGTGTTTTTGAACAGGGATACATGGTCGGTGCATGGTCGGTGAAGCGCGCATAATGCCGTGGTGCGACAATTTTGCACAAATGTTGTGAGAGCTGCGTATCTAATTGAACAACTGGGCACGTAGAAAGACAGAGAGAACAGTCTAGATTTCTGTAGCTCGCTCTACATGGGCCTTCCCTTGACCCGGAAATTACAGCTGGTGCAGAATGCAGCTGCTAGGGTTCTCACTGGCACATTGTGAAGGGCCTATATCCGGCCTGTGCTAAGGCAGCTGCATTGGCTGCCAGTTGTGGCCCGGATCAGATTCAAGGTTTTGTTACTCACCTTTAAGGCCATCTGTGGCTTGGGCCCTGCCTATCTGAGGGACCATTTATCTCCCTATGCCCCCTGCAGGGCTCTTCGCTCTGTGGGTGCTAATCTGCTTGTGGCCCCTGGCCCCAGAGAAGCATGCCTGGCCTTGACCCAGGCCAGGGCTTTTTCAGTCCTGGCCCCGACCTGGTGGAATGAGCTCCCGGAAGAACTGAGGGCCCTGACGGAGTTTTCTCAGTTCCGCTGCAGAATGGAGCACTTCCACCAGGTCTTTGATTGAGGCTGGGCCCAGAAATAACTAGGTCCCCTCCCCTGGCCAATGTAATACCGTTCTGTGAACCTCTACCCTTACCCGAAATATATCATGTGGAACAGATGTTATTTTATTTTTCATACGATGGTTGTTACCCACCCTGAACCTTCAGGGAAAGGCATGTTAGAAATAAAACATGATTCTAATTGTTCATGCCCCTTGGAAGTCAAATCCTCTTCAAACAATGGGCTACCCCTGACTTTATAGATTTATGTTTTGCAAGGCAGCCCAAGCATTTGGTTGGGGCCCCAAAAGGTCCAGTCTGGGGCCCAGACCCAAACACGTGGAGGTCATTCAACACTGGAGTGCAGATAGTCAAAAACTGTCCCCCAACTAACAAATGGGTTTCAAGCAACCCTAACCTGGTTGAATAGGCAAGACCTGAAACCAAACAAACGAAAAAAGGAAACATGGAATCCATTCGAAAGCTATTTGCGAAGTAAAATAGCAGTAACAGAAAATTTCATTACTGTTTCTCTGCAGGGTCTGATTTTGGAGGGCTACCGAACCTGGATTCCACTTATGCAAGCATAGTGGAACATCTCAACGAGACCCTGAGACAACGGAGGCATGCGGGGGACGATGACTACAACATCGAAGTGCTGCTCGGGGTGGACGACTCGGTTGTCCGGTTCCACGGTAAAGAACACGTCCAGAACTACCTCCTCACCTTGATGAATATTGTGAGTGAGTTTCCTTGGTGCTCTTAGCTGGTGGGAGGCAGCTGGGGACCCAAAATTCAGTATTTTTAGGGCTGAGGTCCAGCTAGCTATCCACTTGATTAGAATCAGGGTGTGGCCTCAATGAGGCATTTCCCAGATTTCAGTGCAGAAGGCCTGTCTGGTGCTCCAGTATCTGTCCTAATTGTCCACCAAAGAGCTCAGTGCAACACATTAGATCTACCTCGTATGGTAGGTCAGGCCCAGCAGGACACTTTCCCAAGGATTTCTGGTGTGCTCCTTGGTAAAGGTAAAGGTATCCCCTGTGCAAGCACCGAATCATGTCTGACCCTTGGGGTGACACCCTCTGGCGTTTTCATGGCAGACTCAATACGGGGTGGTTTGCTAGTGCCTTCCCCAGTCATTACCGTTTACCCCCCAGCAAGCTGGGTACTCATTATATCGACCTCGGAAGGATGGAAGGCTGAGTCAACCTTGAGCCGGCTGCTGGGATTGAATTCCCAGTCTCATGGGCAGAGCTTTCAGACGGCTGCCTTACCACTCTGCGCCACAAGAGGCTCTGTGCTCCTTGGTAGAGTGGTAATTTAAACTCACCCCAATGTAGCCTTCTACATACATTACATTGGTAGTACCCACAATTCACTTTTATTGTTGTCATTATTATTATAATTAATTGGATTTCTAGCCTGCCATTCTTGGAGACCAGGTAGCAGCGGATTCCACAAAAAAAATCCATACAGTACAATAAAGAAACCCATAAAATCCCATTAAAACCCCAATAACAATATACAATAACTTCCACAGATGGCAAAAAACCATTGTCCCCTGAGACAATACTTTACAAAGGCAGCATGGAGGGACCAGGTGTTCGGTGCCAATATATTTGGATGCCAACGGGTCTCACAACTCGAACGCTTATCCACTGTCACCTGCCACCCTCTTGAACCTTCACAGAATCAGACTCTCCGCCAGATGGCTATCCAACCTCTGTTTAAAAATCTCGAGAGATGGAGAACCCACAACCTCCCGAGGAAACCTATTCCACTGAGAAACCGCTCTGTCAGGAACTTCTTCCAGGTGTTTAGACGGAATTTAGAATAATAGAATCACAGAGTTGGAAGGGACCTCCTGGGTCATCTAGTCCAACCCCCAGCACTATACAGGACACTCACCACCCCATCGCTCATGTGTTAAACATTTATCGGGTGATATGACCATATGTGGTCATGGTGACCCGCTCCTGCCCTCCCGAAATGGCCAATAAGGGTCCTGGAGAGGGGGGAAGGGGAGGGGCCCCAGGTGGGCGTGTCCACAGCTCTGCTTCCCAACCATATTCTGCATGATGGCACCACTTCTGGGGTTTCTGGAAGCCTGAAGATTGTTTCAGGGGTTTCTCAACAGGAAGAAAAATTGAGAAAGTCTGTATTAAATGATGTAAAATGGTTTACAGCAAACTACACACCATAGTAAAGGCTACAGTCCCCAATAATTTATCCAAGTAACTTTGCACATCATTCTTGAATAATTCCGTTTTGCGTAGAAGACATCCTTGTAGATTGGAACCCGAGAGTACCTTTTGTCCGAGCCCCAAGAATTTGCTTCCAGATGCAGATCTCTTTTTTTCTGGATCAGTATCGATGTACTTGGCGAGGATCCATTTAGGGGATTGTCTCTTGACTTCAAACCTGGGTATTTAGCCGGGCAAATTAATCTCCTGCATTGCCTTTTAGATGCGATAATAATGTTTCCTTTGGGGAGTATTGACTTTCAGCGCTAATGGCCCTTTACTCGGCAAACCGCTGAGCCAACTTTTTGAAATCATTCCTGAAGCAGATTCGAAGTAAAAGGTCTCTTCTTTCTAAAAAAGAAAAAGGGAGCACATCGCCATCTGCCGTTGATTCAGAGCACAGCCAAGGACTGTCATTTACAGGATACTGGATGAAAGATGTTCTTCCCTGAAACACCCCTTGAAGGGTCTAATTTCATCCTGTCTAGCAGTTTAAAACCCTGGAGCTTTCTGATGTCATACCTCTCTCAGAGTTTCAGCAACTCTGGATGGCTTAAATGTCAAGCCCCACAGAGAAGGTGCTGTCCAGAGATGGTTGATCATTCTAGAGTGTCAGATCTTAGAATCATAGAGATGGAAGGGTCAATAAAGGCCATCTAGTCCCACCCCCTGCTCAGTGCAGGATCAGCCTCAAGCATCCCGGAGAAGGACTTGTCCAGCCTCTGCTTGAAGACTGCCAGTGAGGGGAAGCTCCCCACCTCCTTAGGCAGCCCATTCCACTGCTGAACTAGACTCCTAGAATCCTAGAGTGGGAAGGGGCCATGCAGGCCATCTAGTCCCACCCCCTGCTCAGTGCAGGATCAGCCTCAGGCATCCAGGAGAAGGATCTGTCCAGCCACTGCTTGAAGACAGCCAGTGAGGGGGAGCTCCCCACCTCCTTAGGCAGACCCTTCCCCTGCTGAACTAGACTCCTAGAATCCCAGAGTGGGAAGGGGCCATGCAGGCCATCTAGTCCCGTCCCCTGCTCAAGGTAGGATCAGCCTCAAGCATCCAGGCGAAGATCACCAAGCCCTGTGGCATCTAATTGCTCACCTCCCTCCAATCTGATGAAATTCCACGGACAGCTACTCTTTGGTTGCAGTTTTCTAGCCAGCTCCCTATCCACCTAGCAATCTGTAAATCCATTCTGCAGTCTCCCCACTTCCCCATCAGAACACTCAAGGCTGGATCCCCCATGCTTGTGCCACTAAGAGTACGTCCTTCCAGCTCACGATGGCCTCTCCTTCCTCTCCTCAGGAATTCAGGTTCATCCCCTGTTCTTCTGAGAACAGTTAGTTAGTTCTCTTCCTCTCTCCCCCTGGAGCAGACTGGCAAGCGTCTCTCTCTCTCTCTCTTTCCTTTTTCCTGTGCAGTTTGTTCTCTTATCCAGGAAGCTTTTTGTTCCTCAATGAGCATGTGCTCAGCTTCTATGCACATTTAGATTCTGCCAACAAGGAGAAGCAACCATGTGCAGGAGAGCTGCAGCCATGGCCTCTGACCACAGTGTCTTCTCCTCTCACCAGCCATTGTACCCTGTGAAGCCCTCCTTGGAGATGCTCTTAGGGAATAGACTTCAGGGGAATGATTCTCCAGCACAGGGGGAGTCAAACAGCGGCCCTCCAGATATCCATGGACTACAATTCCCATGAGCCCCTGCCAGCGAATGCTGGCAGGGGCTCATGGGAATTGTAGTCCATGGACCTCTGGAGGGCCGCTGTTTGACTACCCCTGCTGCAGCACGTCTCCCGTTCAAGGGCAGCTATTTTCTTTGCCGGTAACCAGCCTCGAAAAACACATTGTGAGGGTAGGAGAGAAATCAATGCGACTGCCGCTTTCAAAGGGATCAATTCTTTATCAGCCTCTTTGAAAAAAAAACAACAACAACAAAAAGATGAAGCCCAAAAAGACTTCAGCGTTTCATGCGTCTAACAGAAATTGATTGCCTTCCAAAAATGCAGCAGGAGCCCTTGAGTTGTAGGGTCTCAAGGGCGGGTGGGTGGGGGAGAGCTTGTGCCAAACCACAATCTTCCTCCGATCATTAATTTTAAATATCTAGCTGTCTTTCTGTCTGCCTGCCTATCTGTCTTGATTGACACAGAGAGAGAGAGAGAGAAACAGACACACACAGGGAGGGAGAGAGACAGATAGAGAGATAGAGAGACATGATGGATCGATAAAGGATAAATGGATGGATAGATGATTGATAGACAGACGTTTAGATAAATAGAGACAGAAGAACAAGCAGACAGATGGGTGGTGGCTAGATGGACATAGACAGATAATTAGTTAATGGATGATGGAAGGATGGACGGACAGGCACACGGACAGACAGACGGATAGAGGTATGGAGAAACAGAGACAGACAGACAGATGCAACCCCAACTTTTCTTTTGTTTTTCTTCCTTTCTCAGGTGAATGAAATTTACCATGATGAATCCTTGGGGGTCCACATCAATGTGGTGCTGGTGCGCATGATGATGTTAGGCTACGCCAAGGTAAATGAACTAGATGAGCCGTTTCTGTCTCTCATTTCTTCCTTCCAATCGGACTTGCAGTAAGGCTAGGTGGTTGGAGGAACCAGTTCAGGGATGCCCATGGGAGCTCTCGGAGGGTTTTCATATCTGCAATTGAATGCATGTGCATATTTGGTAAATTTCCAGGCCTTCCATACTAGAGACTTTGTGTGTTCTGTGTTGGCGGAGGGGGCTGTTTTAAGAAGATAAAAGGATCCCTGCTGGATCAGACCCGTGGTCTATCTAGTCCAGCCTCCTGCCTCATCCAGGGGCCAACCAGTTCCTCTGGAGGGCCAACAACAGGGTAGAAAGGCCAAGGCCTTCCTAAGAACATCAGAAGAGTCCTGCTGGATCAGACCAGTGGTCCACCTAGTCCAGCCTCCTGTCTTACACAGTGGCCAACCTTTTTGCCTGAATGAATTCCACTCAGTCACCAAGCCATTGATACTTAATCCCCGTTTAAAGCTGTTTATTCCTATTGCCATCACTCCATCTCCGGGCAGCAAATTCCACATTTTAATCGCTCCCTGTGTAAAGTAGTGCTTTCTTTTGTCTACTACCCATCAGCTTCATACAAGAGTAGCATTTTCTCCCAACAGTTTAAGCCGTCAGCAGAGCTCAGCTGTTATGGCTCCAGCAGTCTCATGTAAACAAATGCCCTTTTGCTGAGCATTGTTGTGCCTGGGAGGGGCCGTGGCTCAGTGGTAGATCATCTGCTTGGCATGCAGAAGGTCCCAGGTTCAATCCCCGCCATTTCCAGTTCAAGGATCTGGCCGCAGGTGATGGGAAAGACCTCCACCAGAAAAACGTGGAGAGCTGCTGACCATCTGAACAGGCAGTGTGGAACTTGATGGACCAAGGGTCTGATTCAGTATAAAGAAGCTTCATGTGTGTTTTTGGGGTGCTTCCTTCTCTGCTTCCCACCCACCTACCATCGGAGAGGGTCCATGGCTTAGTGGTTGAGCCTCTGCTTGGCATGCAGAAGTTCCCAGGTTCAGGCCCTGGTATTTCCAGTCAAGGTTCAGGCAGGATGTGATGTGAAAGACCTCCACTGGTCTCAGTAGACAGTACCAACCTCGATGGATTGATATTACGATTCATAGAATCATAGAGTTGGAAGGGACCTCCAAGGTCTTCTAGTCCAATCACCTGCAGAGGGCAAGAAACTCACAACTACCTGCCCACCCACAGTGACCCCAGTTCCATGCCCAGATGATGCCCCCCCCAAAAAAAACACCAGAATCCCTGGCCAATCTGGTCAGATAGCTTCCCATTCTGCTCTGACTGTCGCATGGCATTGTCTCAGTCCATCAGCCTAATTGAACGAGGAAATCCATCCAGGAGCCTGGAGAACGTTTGCCGTTGGGCGTACCAGCAACAGCGGGTGGACCCCAAGCATTCGGAGCACCATGACCATGCCATCTTTCTAACCAGGCAAGATTTCGGACCAGCTGGAATGCAAGGTACTGCAGCCCACACAGCTTGTAATACGGCTTCTTGCTTCCTTCAGAGAGTCGTTGCATGAACCTGTGGATTCCATTTTGGATTCCATTTGCCTTCCCTTTCCTCTCCCCACAACAGACACCCTGTGAGGGAGGTGAGGCTGAGAGAGCCCGGATATTACTGAAGAAAACGAAGAAGAGATGGTTCTTATATGCTGCTTTTCTCTACCTGAAGGAGTCTCAAAGCGGCTTATCACTGCCTTCCCTTTCCTCTCCCCACAACAGACACCCTGGGAGGCTGGTGGGGCTGAGAGGGCCCTGATATTCCTGCTCAGTCAGAACAGCTTTATCAGTGCTGTGGCGAGCTCCAGGTCACCCAGCTGGTTGCATGTGGAGGGGAAGCAGGGAATCAAACCTGGCTCACCAGATTAGAAGTCCACACTCCTAACCACTACACCAAGCTGGAAGAGGGGCTTTGCTCTGTGACAGGCCCTTGATCATCCACCCCAAATCCATTAGAAGTTTGATGAAGGCCAGAAGCCTCCATAAAATGCCTTTGACTCCTGCAGGCCTATTGTAATTCACACTAAAGAAGGTTTGAAATCGAATTTTGAAATTTGAAATCGAAACAGGCTTGCTTGCTGATGCTGACCGTAAGCTGACTAATACTGATTGCAAATCCATGTTACCGTGCAAGGCGCAGAAGATTGCTGCAAACGGATCGAAGGCCCATTCTGCTGTAAAACACACAAAGGAATGATGGATATCTCCTTCGAACGCCACTAGTTTGAAGTTATCTCTGTTGAACTCCCCAAGAGTGCTAACTTGTGTTTTTCATCAGGTTTCTCATTGTTTAGTCTGCACAGGGATTTTCCTGCCAATTGGATCCTGTACGTGGATTTTGTGTAGATTCAAATGAGTAGCCGTGTTGGTCTGAAGCTGCGCAATAAAATCAGAGTCCAGCAGCACCTTTAAGACCAACAAAGATTTATTCAAGCACCCTTTGGGTGCTTGCACTCGAAAGCTCACGCCTTGAATAAATCTTTGTTGGTCTTAAAGGTGCTGCTGGACTCTGATTTTACGGATTTTGTGTGTGCTGGATAGTCTCCACCACAGAGGGTGCTACTGCCAGGATTTTTGTTTAGGCCATTGAATAAAACCCTGGTTGCCAATCTCCAGGTGGGGTCTGGAGATCTCCCACAATTCCAACTGCTCTCTAGACCAGGGGTAGTCAACCTGTGGTCCTCCAGATGTCCATGGACTACAATTCCATGAGCCCCTGCCAGCAAACGCTGGCAGGGGCTCATGGGAGTTGTAATCCATGGACATCTGGAGGACCACAGGTTGACTACCCCTGGTCTAGACTACCGAGGGCAGTTCCCCTGGAGAAAACAACTACTTTAGAGGGTGGACTTTATGTTATCTCAGTCCTTCTGACCTCTCCAAGCATCCCCCCCAAATCTCCAGGAATTTCGTAAATGGGCATTGGCAACCAACCCTGGCACAGAGAAAATATTGCAGAAGTGGAAAGGTGCTGCTTGGGACAGGCTGTTTATCATGGACAGAACTGGTTCACAGGATCCAGGCTCTCAATTGAAAGAAATGTGTGGGTTTCTTTCCTGGCATTTGGGGGGAAAGGGAAGAAATATCACCTCCTGCTCCTCTCTCTTCTTCTGCTCCGGCCATGTATCAGATTGTTTCCCTCCCTGTTGTGATTTCAAAGAATCCCCCACAGTTGCATTCTTCCGCCAGGTTATGCTCCGGTTACCGGCATGTGTCACCCGGTCAGAAGCTGCACGCTCAATCACGAAGACGGGTTTTCTTCGGCTTTTGTGGTCGCCCATGAAACGGGACACGTGTAAGTCTTGCAATAAAGCGGGCTGTGGGACATGGGGACGACAGTGGTCCTCTTTCAGAGCCCACTACCCTTTGTCAAAGCATCAGACGTGGCCAACAAATCAAATAGGGTTGTCTCCGTTTGGCACACAGAAGGTCCCAGGTTCAATCCCTGACATCTCCAGTTAATAGGGCCAGGCAGTAGGTGATTTGATCTCTCTGTTTTGCATGCAGAAGGTCTCACGTTCAATCCCTGGCACCTGCAGTTTAAAGGGCCATGCACTAGGTGAAGCTTGGCTTGCAGTAAGTCCCAAGTTCAATCCCCTGCATCTCCACTTAAGAGGACCAGGCAATAGGTGATGCTTGGCTTGCAGAAGGTCCCAGGTTCAATCCCCAGCATCTCCACTTAAAAGGACCAGGCAGCAGGTGACATGATCCTCTGCTTGCAGAAGGTCTCAGGTTCAATCCCCTACATCTCCCGTTCAAAGGACCAGGTAGCACGTGATGGGAAAGACCCTGACTTGAAACCATGGAGGGATGCTGTCAGTTTGAGTAGATAGTTCTGACCTTGCTGGATCACAGATCCAATTCAGCATAAAGTAGCTTCCTATGTTCACGTGACCATAACCTAAATGAGTAGCAGGGCCTTTATGGGGCCAAGCTTATTTTCCAGCCTAGGATGGTAAACTTCTGGAGAACCAAAGAGCAAATTGCACAGGCTGCTTACACACACACACATATATAAACACAGTTTCTCCCCTTTGACTTTCTTTGGTCCTAGGCTTGGAATGGAACATGACGGACAAGGGAACCGGTGTGGAGATGAGACCGCCATGGGGAGTGTGATGGCTCCGTTGGTGCAAGCCGCCTTCCACCGATACCACTGGTCCCGCTGCAGTGGCCAGGAGCTTAAGAGATACCTGCAGTAAGGATGAGTCTGTTACTTGGAAATGCAGTCCCATGACACATGTGGATGCAGAGAGCTCATGGGTTGTTTGGCTGCAGGACTAGAATGAGTTTAGGATCTCTCTGCAAGCTCATCCAACTGTTCCCCTTTCTGTCTCTTCTCTAACCCATTTCAGTGGTTTTTTCCAACCCATTCATTTTAGTTCCCATACGCCTGCCAGTGAGGTGCAGCAATTAGTGTCTCAGACGAGGGGCTCATCTACGCTCTCGTTTTCGTTACTTGTTCAGAGCCCTTGCAGTCAGCCCCTCCCCAGATGGGTGCAGTGGTTAGGAGCACTGACTTCTAATCTGGTGAGTCGGGTTTGATTCCATGTTCCTCCCCCACATGCAGCTGGCTGGGTGATCTTGGGCAAGTCACAGCACTGAGAAAGCTGTTCTGACCAAGCAGTGATATCAGGGCTCTCTCAGCTTCACCCACCCCACAGGGTGTCTGTTGTGGGGAGAGGAAAGGGAAGGCGACTGTAAGCCGCTTTGAGACTCCTTTAGATAGAGAAAAGTGGTATATAAGAACCAACGCTTCTTCCTCTTCCTCCTGCTCTTCTCCTTCTTCTCCTTCTTCTCCTTCTTCTCCTTCTTCTCCTTCTTCTCCTTCTTCTCCTTCTCCTCCTTCTCCTTCTCCTTCTCCTTCTCCTTCTCCTCCTCCTTCTCCTTCTCCTTCTCCTTCTTCTTTTGCTAGCCAATAGAAATTAACTAAAAGATGACCTAAAATGAGGCCCTCCATCACAATACACATTTCAGTGAAAGGAAGTGCCAATGCAAAAAGGTTCCTTGTTGCCACCAAGTTTACGGTTGGGTCACCGGCCAATCACCGCATCTTGTGCTCTCCCCACAGCTCCTATGACTGCCTCCTCGACGACCCCTTTGAACACGACTGGCCCAAGCTTCCGGAGCTGCCGGGAATCAACTATTCTATGGACGAACAGTGCCGTTTTGATTTCGGTGTGGGCTACAAAATGTGCACAGCGGTATGTCCCTGGAAAGATTAAATGTTTGACAATGTAACGTTCTCAGGAGATGCCCCGTTGCTCAATGGAAGTAAAGCGTCGGAGGAGTAAAAAATCTCCGTTAACCATAGCATGAGCATTGTGGCTGAGTTAATTTAGCATACCACTTGCCCCAGATAACGCTTATCCCATTGTTATTAGGGCAGGATGCTGTTCCCATAGGTTGCAGAGGAAAGGACGTGCAGTAATGGGTTTAAACTACAAGTACAACGATATAGGCTAGATATCAGGAAAAACTTTTTCACAGTCAGAATAGTTCAGCGCTGGACTAGGCTGCCTAAGGAGGTGGCAAGCTCCCCCTCACTGGCAGTCTTCAAGCAAAGGTTGGATACACACTTTTCTTGGATGCTTTAGGATACTTAGGGCTGATCCTGCGTTGAGCAGGGGGATGGACTAGATGGCCTGCATGGCCCCTTCCAACTCTATGATTCTATGATTCTATTAACTGTTGACTGAGCATCTTTGGTGTAGCCTAAGTTAAGGCAAAATAGGACGAAGGGGGGGGGGGCGCTTTGAACGGAGCAAAACGGGCACTTTGTCCCCAGAGAACGGCCAACTGGTGCAAAAAACCGATCTGTACCCGAGGCCCTTTTGCGCAGGTGTTAAGCTTCGAAATGACCCGATTGCTGTGTCCTCCTGCAAGAATGTGTCCGAGGAAACGGTGCCCCCCACCCCCCAAAGGGCCATAGGTTCCGAAATTCCCTAGTTGAGCCAGAACAGAGACAACACTCCTTTCTATTCCCTGTAATATCCCACTCTGAAAACCGAGTGACCGTGGAGAGGGTCTGCCTTCTCCTGAGTAGACTGCTGTATATCAAGCTCAGCATGATCTGCAGCATGTGATGGCAGTTCTCTAAGGCAGGGGTAGTCAACCTGTGGTCCTCCAGATGTTCATGGACTACAATTCCCATGAGACCCTGCCAGCGAATGCTGGCAGGGGCTCATGGGAATTGTAGTTCATGAACATCTGGAGGACCACAGGTTGACTACCCCTGCTCTAAGGTCCCGAGCCGACAGGACATCATCATCATCATCATCATTAAGATAAGATCTTTATTCCTGCCACTCCCAGAACTGGCTCGTGGTGGGTTACAAATAGTCCACAGTTAAAAAACAGGGTAAAAGCCCATTAAAATATCAAAAGCAGGACATAGAATGACAACAAAGGAACAAGAAACATGGCTGTATGAATCGCTACTCATCTGCCCCATAACAAATCCCCCCCCTGATAACCACAGTAGAGGAAGAGGCAAGAGGGAACTGTAGCCTAACGCCATAGTCGGCCCTGCTGTACGGCTGCTTAGCCCCGAGGGGGGGGTCCCTTCTTGAGACTTTCCATCTGGGAATTTCAGGGACGGATCCTGGGAACTTTTGCATGCAACCCATGCTTTCTGGTGCTGAGAGCTATGGCCTTTTCCAGGATGGAAATGTGCCATTGAAGGATTTTTGTGTATGGGGGGCAATAGTAGATCTTCAAATACTCATGTGCAGTCACATTCAGGATGTCAGGCATTCTCAGCCAGGGGGCTTCTTGATGGCCCTGGAAGGGATTCCTGAATGGGTGGAATTTAATTAATTTTCTATATATTTTTAAAAAATATGTTAAACATTTATTGGGTGATATGACCACATATGTTGACCCGCCTCCCCCTCTCAAAATGGCCAATGATGGGCCTGGAGGGGGTGGGGAGGGGAGGGTCCCCCGGTGGGCTCATCCACAGCTCTGCTTCCCAACCCTATTCTGCACCATCCCTGCACTTCTCAGGTTTCTTGAAGCCTGGAGAAGATTTCAGGGGTTTCTCAATGTTAAAAGAAAGTAGATGAAGTCTGCGGTCCGTCTTGGGGCCATTATCCGGTTTTAATCTTTGCGACTGTTTTTCTTAATGCCGCCCCGTTTCTTCAAGGGGGAAAACGTATCTTAATATCTCGTCCTTTTAGTTTCGAACCTTCGACCCTTGCAAACAGCTGTGGTGCAGCCATCCGGACAACCCCTATTTCTGCAAGACCAAGAAGGGGCCTCCGCTGGACGGGACGGAGTGCGCACCGAGCAAAGTGAGAAGGCCCTTTGGATTGTAACAGTGGGTCAGATTGTGGTACCAAGAGACGGAAGCAAGATGTTGGGTTGGGTCAGTTTTGCCCTCCCAACCCATAGAAAGAGTTCTCTAGAAACTCATTAAATGGGGTCTGCTGCTTTTTTGGTGAGGGTCTGGATAACCGAGTTTCTTTGGGGAATGTCGCTTCAGTGGGTAACCGCATTGGCCTGCAGTAGAACAAGATAAAAACAAAAGAACAGAAGGAGCTCATCTAGTCCAGCCTCCTGTCTCACCCAGTGGCCAACCAGTTCTTCTGGAGGGCCAACAACAGGGCAGAGAGGCTGAGGCCTTCATAAGAACATCAGAAGAGCCCTGCTGGATCAGACCAGGGGTCCATCTAGTCCAGCCTCATGTCTCTCTCGAGGGCCAACGACAGGGCAGAGAGGCTGTGGCCTTCCTAAGAGCATCAGAAGAGCCCTGCAGGTTCAGACCAGGGGTCCATCTAATCCAGTATCCTGTTTCTCACAACCAGTTCCTCTGGAGGGCAATCAGCAGGGCATAGAGGACAAAGTCTTCCCCTGATGTTGCCTCCTCCTGGCTCTGGGATTCAGAGGATTAGTGCCTCTGAGTGTGGAGGTTCCCCTCGGCTGCCATGGCTAGTAGCCACTGATGAACTTCTCCTCTATGAATCTATATAATCCCCCTTTAGTGCTATTTATTCCTGTAGTCATCACCACATCTCCTTGCAGCCAATCCCGCATTTAAATCACTCTCTGTGTAAAGTAGTATTTCCTTTGGTCTGTCCTGAACCTACTGCCCATCAGCTCCACTGGGTGCCCTCAAATTCTAGTATTTGGAGAAAGGAAGAAAAAGAGCTAGTTTTGAGTCCAGTGGCACCTTTGAGGCCAACAAGACGGTCAGAACCCCCTTTGCCAGTGTGTGTGTGTGGGGGGGGAGGGGTTAGTTTCCAAAAGCTAATTAGAGTCAAGATGCATAAGTAATTGAACAATAAGTACAGTTAAGACTGGAATAACTCACTTAGTAAGACCTGTCAATAGCAGCAAATTACCGTACAGATAAAAAAGTTAACAATGGATGTGAGTTGAATTCTGGACATAAGTGAGAACTGCGCAAGTTAGCACATGTAGTGAGATAAGAACCCGATATCTCTTTTAAGCCCAGGGGGTTCCATTGTAATAATCTGTCACTCAGCAACCTCCCATTCCAGTCTGTGGCATTCCTGGAGGATTGCTCATGCAAACCAGCTAGAGCTTCTGAGGTTCAGACCCGCATTTTCAATTTTACTTGGAAATCCTGTGCGGGTCAAATGAACAGCATGCTAAAATAATTTCTGAGAATTTCCATCCCCCCCCCCCCTCTTTCTCAGTGGTGCTACAAAGGTCACTGCATGTGGAAGAACACCAACCAACTGCAGCAAGACGGCAACTGGGGGGCTTGGACAAAATTCGGCTCCTGCTCACGGACGTGTGGAACCGGCGTCCGCTTCCGAACACGGCAGTGCAACAATCCCATGTAAGTCTGAAGATTTGGGGAGGGGAGGGGGGTCAACAACCTAAGCATCAAGATTTGAGAGCCAGGAGGGAAACGACATGGGAAAGGCTGAGATCTCATCACTTGTCCCCTGGGAATGTACCTCATGATTCTGGATAAGAAAAAGAGCTGGTTGTTGTACCCTGCTTTTTACCACCTGGAGGAGCCTCAAAAAGGCTTACAGTCTCTGTCCCTTCCTCTCCCCACAACAGACACCCTGTGAGGTGGATGAGCTGAGAGCTCTGAGAGAACTTTGACTGGCCCAAGGTCTCCCAGCAGGCTGCATTTGGAGGAGGAGTGGGGAATCAAACCCGATTCTCCGAATTAGAGAATGCCGCTCTTAATCCGTTACGCCAAACGGGCTCTCTGCAAGTTGATTACTGCCATAGTCTAGACCTTTTGATGCATTTTTGGCCGTCCCTCTCCTCCTTCCACAAAGCCCCGGTGACATCGTGTCGTCTTTTGCTGACAAAATAGGGCAGTCAAGTTGTGGGGAGTTGGAAGGGAGGAAAGTAGGATTCGCAATCCAACATCTGAGTCTCCCAAACACAATCTCTTTTCTTACCCTTCACTCCACTAAGGCCAGTGAACGGAGGTCAAGACTGTGGGGGCGTCAACTTTGAGTACCAGCTGTGCAACATGGAAGAGTGTCCGAAACATTACGAGGACTTCCGGGCCCAGCAGTGTCAACAGCGCAACTCGCATTTCGAGTATCAGAGCAGCAAACATCACTGGCTGCCCTACGAGCATCCCGACGGTAAGATATCCCAGTTTGTTGCCTTCATCCCCTTTCTTCAGACTCAGTTCGGCCATTCCAAAAAACCTCGTATTCAGCTGAATCAGTTCAGCCAAATCCCAAATTGAAGGGCTATTCGTGCGGTTCGGATTAGGATCAAATCGTTTCAAGCCGAATCGGAAACAGCATGATTTTTGCGTGTGTGCACGTGCCTAGTGGCTAATCCGAAACAAGCATTGCCTTAAAAAAGGTGCAAGCACCGAGTCATGTCTGACCCTTGGGGTGACGCCCTCTAGCGTTTTCATGGCAGACTCAATACGGGGTGATTTGCCAGTGCCTTCCCCAGTCATTACCGTTTACCATCCAGCAAGCTGGGTACTCATTTTACTGACCTCGGAAGGATGGAAGGCTGAGTCAACCCTGAGCCGGCTGCTGGGATCGAACTCCCAACCTCATGGGCAGACAGCTTTAGACAAAGTGTTGCCTTGGGATTTCTCAATTTCCTAAAACCACTCAATGCGCACCAGATAGGGGTTGCCAGGGGCATTGATACTCTTGAGCCCCCCCTATGAGGACCTCTGCTTTCAGAGAAGCATCAGACAGATACAGTAAGATTGAAGCCTAGATAAAACGAGAACAACTTTGGACTCCCTCCCCCATTTCAACATCTCCCAGTATACTGATTACTCCATGCATGGAAAGACTTCACACCCTAGTCTTGGAATAACTTGATATAGAATGCCAGTGGAACTATGGGAAAGGAATAGCGATACATAATTTTCAGTGTGGAATTCGTCTGGGCTGAACTAGGACCAGGTGGAATGAGCTCCCAGAAGAGCTAAGGGCCCTGTTGGAACTAACTCCTTCCCGCAGGGCCTGCAATACACAGGGCTTCCACAAGGCTTTTGATTGTGGCTGGGCAGACTGCAGATCTTGCCCCTCCTCTTGCGTTGCCCCCTGGTAACATCACCCCTGGAGACTTGGAAGATCGCGGGGAGCCAGGGTGGGGGCTTCAGTTTGTTGTGTGATTTGCAAATTGTGCGCGTTTTATGTATTGCGTTGTATTGTATTTTATCTGTTGTTAGCTACCACGAGTCTACACCCGAAAGCAAACAAAACCAATAGGCAAAAAGTTGTATGTTCTTGAAATGTATTAAATGCAGTCCCAGGTCATTTAAAAGTTACTGCGAGGCAGCAAGCTGGGGGCAGCGGCCAATATAAGTATAATAAATAAATAAGAATGAAAATAAAATATAAAATAAGCAGCAATGTTTTTAAAAGGTTTTCTGGATGTTCCTATTAAATATACTGAAACAAAACACAATATTGATGATGAAGATGATGATGATGATGATGATCCTGTCTTTGGTAGCCCACAAGAGATGCCAGCTTTACTGCCAGTCCAAGGAGACGGGAGATGTTGCGTATATGAAACAACTGACCCATGACGGCACCCGCTGTTCCTACAAAGACCCCTTCAGCATCTGTGTGCGGGGAGAATGTGTGGTGAGTGACAACTGTAGCTGTTTTGGTGGCCTTTCTCGTTCTCCCCTCCTTTTCGTTCCCCATTAAGAAGCCCCTGAAGCGTTCTTCAGGCTTTGAGAAACCCCAGAAGTTGCGGGATCGTGCAGAATATAGGCAGGAAGCAGAGCTGTGGACACGCCCACCCAGGGCCCCTCCCCACCCCCTCCAAGCCCATCGCTAGCCATTTTTTTTTGGGGGGGGATGGTCGACATAACCATATATGGTCCTATCACCTGATAAATATAAAAATATATTTAACTCCTTCCTGTTTGGGAAACCCTTCCAGGGCCATCAAGAATAATTCATTGCAACACTGAATTGTGTACAGAAGGGAGGGGGGATTTTGCTTCTATAGCTACTCCCAGTGTTTACTCGCCTTTTGTCTTCAGCAGCACGAGAGTCTTGTGAAGCCATTTGTGCCTGCCTGAATTAACCTCTAAGCTTCTAGACAGAAATTTGGGTTTGCCTTCTTTTGGGACATTTGCTATGGAATATGACCGTTGGTGGCAAAAGGATCATGCAACATAAAGCTCCCAACCATATATAATAATACATTCAGATGTGGAGCTCACAATTAAAAATCACCATTCTGTCCAGGGCCAAGGTTCAATCCTGAATGCGCATGGCCATGTGTCAACCTCAGCAGCCAACCCATTCCCCCGGAGGACCAAAAATAGGGCACAGAGGCCATGTCCTTCCCATGACGATATAACCATGACTTATTTTTAGGCGTATGGGGAGTGGGAGGGAATAAGAAATCTCTTTTGCATAACTCCGGAAAACAGAATCCCACAAGTCTGCGGAATATCCCCTCAGCCTTCTTTCTATATTTTGGATAACGTACCTCCACCCCCTTCAGTCCTGGAGAAGAGAGTTGACCTCCCATTCAGCCCCTGTTTTAATTTTCTGAAATTTCACCAGTCATATGAACTAGAAACTTGCCTCTGTGTTTTTCGTAATAAAAACGGAGATTCTCAAGATTCTGAATGCTGGGCCTGGGGATTTGATTCCTGAAGAGTGCAGATCGTTTTACCTTGACCCTAGTGACAGACAGGTGGTAGATTTTGTGTTTTTCCAATTGGTACTTCCCTCTCCTCTGAGTTCTCATGGTTTGCTTTATTATTATTATTATTATTATTATTATTATTATTATTATTATTATTATTATTATTATTATTATTATTATTTAGGTTTTTATACCGCCCTTCCGTACGGCTCTGGGCGGCTTACAAAAAACATTTTTGGAACATTTACACGGAACAGTATCAGTATCAATATAACAATATAACAATAACAATAACATACCAAGTAGAACTTTGAACTTCTCTCTGCAGAAAGTGGGCTGCGACAAAGAAATTGGGTCCAACAAAGCGGAAGACAAGTGTGGTGTGTGCGGAGGAGATAACTCGCACTGCCGGACAGTAAAAGGGACCTTCACACGGACCCCCAAGAAGCCTGGTAGGGATAAGTCTACCTCCCTGACTCTTTCATTCATTCATTCATTCATTCATTCATTCATTCATTCATTCATTCATTCATTCATTCATTCATTCATTTTTGTATTTATATACTGCCGCATTCCCTTTGGACTCTCAATAAAGCAATAAAAACTAGTGTAACCCCATTAAAACCCATTGAACAACAATGAGCATTAAAAAGATGGTGAATACAGAGTTCTAACGCACCGCCCTCTCCCTCTGTCCAATTATAGGGGGCCAAGAGCTCTTTGTCATTGGGAATGAGAAAAAAAAGCTATAGCCTTTAGTGCTATAGCTGTAAATATTGAAAGTCAAAAAAGCTAAACTCTCTGTGTCCAACTGCTCTGTTGCAGACATGGAGACTCCAGCCTCCAACTTCCCCTGTTGATTTTTGTATTAGGGAACAGTATGTGCAGATAGAGAATGAGGATTAGCAGAGGGAATGTGGCTCAATGGAAAAGCTCTGCTTGGCATGCAGAAGGGACCAGGTTCAATCCCCGGCATCTCCAGTTATAGATCCAGGCAGGAGGCGTTGGTTAAGGCCTCTGCCTGAGATCTTGGAGAGCCACGGACAGGAGCTGTGACACAGTTGAAAACCCTCTGCTTGGCATGCAAAAGATCCCAGGTTCCATTCCCAGCATCTCCAGTTATAGCTGCTGCCAGTCAGTTTGGCCACCCCTGCTCTCTACCCTGTTGTTAGTCCTCCAGAGGAACTGGTTGGCCCACCACATCACACATGATGCCGGACTAGATGGACCACTGGTCTGAGCCAGCATGAGTCTTCCGATGTTCTTATAAGAGGAAGACCTCAGCCTCTCTGCCCCGTTATTGGCTCTCCAGAGCAGCGGTAGTCAACCTGTGGTCCTCCAGATGTCCATGGACTACAATTCCCATGAAGCCTTGCTAGCATTTGCTTGCAGGGGCTCATGGGAATTGTAGTCCATGAACATCTGGAGGACCATAGGTTGACTACCCCTGCTCCAGTGGAACTGGTTGGCCACTGCTTGAGACCTGTTGCTGGATTAGATAGACCCCTGGTCTGATCCAGCAGGGCTGTCCTTAAGTTTTCAGATCGGCCCACCTTTTGAAGATATTGTAGGCTATGTCTCTGTGAGGTCTGGACCACACCTGTCTAATTGGGGAAAAGTCCTTGAGGCCAGTCTTTGGAGCAGTGGCCTATTTTATTGTCCCTTCTACAGGTCTGACTTGCCTCTTATCATTAGTTTTCATTTGGCATTCCAGGGATTAACCCCCAAGCAAGTTTAACCGACCTCTCCCAACAGGGAAACAGTTAAGCAAACGGTGCCATAAGGAGCTCAAGGTGCTGGAGAACCAAATCTGCAAGTATCCGACTCATTTTTCGTGGCTCTGGGTATTTAAGTCTTAACTTTCATTGACTATGCGCCAAATGGCTTCAGAACGGCCGTGTGGGCGGCAATGTTCAAAATGGAACCGTGGACGTCCTTTCTGTATTTGACAGCTCTGGGGCACCCGCGCGAAGCTAGTCAATGAAAATTCAAGGCTTCAGGGCCAGGTCACTAACCAAAGGCATTCTGTTTAAGGGAAGACGAGAGGAGTGTTCAGTTTTCCCAAGGGAGCCCGCGATGTGTCCATCTCAGAAACCAAAGGACCTAAAAATGTCCTGGGTAAGTCTCACCCAGTTGCAGAATGTTGAGCATCCATGGCCACCGTAGACAGCTCGTTATTTTTGCTGCATAGCTCATTGCTGGAAAGTTGCTTACCCTCATTGGCAAAAAAAAAATGTGCAAGCAAACCTTTTATGCTTCCTGCGAGAAATTCTTGATTGCTGATTCCAGTGACAGAATCGTCTGAGGACGTAGTGTACTAACTCCATCCATTGGCTGGAAATTAAAAATGGAAACGCTGAGAGCGTCAGTGAGCTGGGTTTTGTCCCCAGTAGCAGTTGCAGGAGTTTTTCTGAGAACCAGCGCGGTATAGTGGCGAGGGCATCGGACCCAGGTTCCAACCCCACTCTCTCTGAATGACTTTGGGCCATTCTGTTGGGACTTTTGGAGTAGACTTGGTCCTAGGTCCCTCCAGAAAAATAGAGCTGCAGAGTAACCGAGTGTTTGGAAAGTATGCAGTTATTAGAGGCCTTTGTGGATGAGGCCACAGATTCAGACTCACAGCACTCTGAGGTATAAAAGAGAGATAATCTTTACTAGGAAAGATTATTTACAAGCATATATCATATTCATTTGCTTCTGTCTCCTTACTGAAACAGAGTAAAAAGCTTAAAAGATACATTGCAAGCCCCTGTGGCAGGCTCAAGCAGACTACATGTCACACGTCAGCAGATGGAGAGTTGAGAGCCTTAATGGCTGCTGCGTCTTGCTTCAGCAAAGGACACACTGATCTTCCTGAAAAAGCAGGACATGGGCGGGAGCCCAACTTAAACAAAAGGAATCCCAGCCATGTGCTTGGGATTTTCCCACTGTAACTTCAGTGTGACTATTAGGTGCCCTAGTGAGCACATAGGTGCAGCTCAGCTGCTTAAACAGCTTAACCACAGCCCTTCAAGCCCTGACTTTACCAAATTACCTGCTGAATGCAATTGCAACACAATCACATTCTGCCTCACCTACCTCACAGGGTTGTTGTGAAGATAAAATGGAAGAGAGGGGAATGATGCAAACTGCCTCAGGTCCCATTGGGGTGAAGGGCAGGGTCTAAATGAAAGAAGTCGATAAGGAAAGAAATAAATGCCCAATCCCCTGATCAAAATCAGTGGGAAAACAAATGCATTCCTTATGATTCATGTGTCTTTATTGATTCATATCCCACCTTTCATCTCAATGAAGAGCCAGGGAGGTTGAAATCATTCCCTTCTCTTCTGTTTTATCCTCACAACAATCCTGTGAGGTAGGCTAGGCGGACAGTACATCTCTAACCCAATGTCACCCGGACAGCTTCCATGGCATGGAGAGGGGGGGGGGGAGCTGGGATTTGAACCTGGGTTTCCCAGATGCCGGTTCCACCCTATAACCGCCTCTGAGCTGGCAAACCCTTCAAAGTTTAAAGAGATCTGTCTTAACTTGGTCATCATCTTTCCCCAAACCTCAGGAAGCATAAACGGTTTCCCTAAACGATCCGAGCTGTTATGTTTGCCTGGTCATCATAACAACGGAAGTGGCTGATAGGTCTGTGATCAGACCCACTTGTTTTTCGCCAGCTGGAAGGAAAAGCAAGACTTTCCCAGTGGCAAACCTCGCCCTCCTCTTCTCGGGGATCTACACGGGCTTATGGATGCTCCCCGTCTGCAAGTGGGACCAGCCTCTTCTTGCCGCTGACTAACCGTCGCTGTGATTTCTTTCTTTTTTTTGTTTCCTTTCTGCTTTCCGCTTTCTCCCCGTGCCTTTCCGCACATGCCAAAGGGTACCTAAAGATGTTTGACATCCCACCGGGTGCTCAGTATGTGTCGCTCCAAGAAGACGAGGCTTCCCCTCACATTCTTGGTAAGTGCTTCTCTGCTTATGCTGGACCTTTAGACCTTCTCTGGAAGATCCCTGCTGTCCCGGGAGGGCAATCTTACAGAGCAGTTGTTAGCCTTGCTCAACTCTGACCGCTTAGAAGTGCTGCCCCCAAGCGTCCTGCTCTTTTTTTGAAACCTGTTTTATTTATCGTCTGCCTTTCTCACTGGATCTCAAAGTGGGCTACGTCACGGAAGGGAGCGCAATGGATCCCATGACCAATAAGACTAGATCCAAGCAGGTAGCCGTGTTGGTCTGAAGCAGCACAACAAAACAAAATCAGAGTCCAGGGGCACCTTTAAGACCAACAAAGATTTATTCAAGGCGTGAGCTTTCGAGTGCTTGCACTCGAAAGCTCACGCCTTGAATAAATCGTTGTTGGTCTTAAAGGTGCCACTGGACTCTAAATAAGTCTAGGACAGCAAGAAACCCGAAACAGACCTCAAGGATGAAACAGGATGTGTCAAACAGTGTGATAAATGGGATTGGTTATTTATTTATTTATCATAGGGCATGGGGGTCATACAGCCCGGAGACCCTGCTGAACGTCCCCGATCCATGAGTAAAAAATTGAAATCCAAATGGCGCAAATGTATTAAAGTCCTTTTTTTCTTATTTATTGAAAGTGTTTCTAATTGTCAACTCTCAGTATCCATTAATTTCCAAATATCGGCAACCGAAACGGGGTCCCAGGTAATCTTATCCCGCTTTCTGTATCTTCATCAGGGACTGGCGGTCAATATCTACCACAAGGCAGTGCCATAATTAATGCCGGGATAAGATAAATTGTGCCTCCAGCAACAACAAATCCAATCAGCAACGTACCTGAATAAAGTTTTGCATTTATCACATTTCACATGGAATATGAGCCAATAACACGTATCATTTAGGGCCCTGTACGGTTGCCAATATTTGGAAATGGATGGATACTGAGAGCTGAAAATTAGAAATGCATTCATTAAATAAGAAAAAAAATACTTTCATACATCTGTGCCGTTTGGATTTTGGACTTCTGAACGTCCCCGATCCAGCAGAGATCAGGTTAGGCTGGGCCATCCGGGCCAGGATATGGCGTGACCGGTCCTGAGTATTCACTAATGCTATGCCAAACGTTTGTATCTGCAGAAAGGTGGGGAGGATTGGAGTTAAGGGTCAACAGGGAGGGGAGCAAGCAAAATCATGCAGCAGCAATTAAAGAACGGTGGACTCTTACTCTGGAGAAATGGGGTTGACTCCCCCCCTGCTCCACATTCCGCACTCCTCCCCCTTCATGAGCTCACCTGCTTTGGTGAGGGGCTGCGGCTCAGGGGTGAAGACAGTTTTTCAAGCAGAAGCTCCCAGTACAAGGTTAGAATCATAGAATCATAGAGCTGGAAGGGACCTCCTGGGTCATCTAGTCCAACCCCCTGCACTGTGCAGGACACTCACCACCCTATCGCTCATCCACTGTCACCTGCCACCCCCTTGAACCTTCACAGAATCAGCCTCTCCTTCAGATGGCTATTCAGTCTCTTTTTAAAAATTTCCAAAGATGGAGAACCCACCATCTTCCAAGGAAGCCTGTTCCACTGAGGAACCACTCTAACTGTCAGGAACTTCTTCCGGAGGTTTAGACAGAATTTCTTTTGAATTAATTTCATCCCGTTGGTTCTGGTCTGTCCCTCCGGGGCGAGAGAGAACAACTCTGCTCCATCCTCTCCATGGCAGCCTTTTAAATACCTTTAACTGATCCTGCGTTGAGCAGGGGGTTGGACTAGATGGCCTGTTTGGCCCCTTCCAACTCTATGATTCTATGATTCTAACTACTTGAAGGTTGAGTCTGGAGTAGACCGCAGTGACTTTGATGGACCAAGGGTCTGATTCAGTATAAGGCAGCTTCATGTGTTTATGTGTGCAGGATTTGGGGGGAGAGGGGATGGATCTGCTGGCTCATATGACAAATTGTGGCTCTCCCCCCCCCCCTTTTAGCTGTTAAAAACCAGGCAACGGGCCACTACATTCTGAACAGGAAAGGGGAGGGATCCGACTCCCGTACCTTCATTGACATGGGCATCGAATGGGAGTACCACGTAGAAGACGACATAGAAACTCTCCACACTGATGGCCCTCTGAACGATCCTGTCGTCGTCCTGGTAAGTCTCCTGGCCTTCGCCGTTTGGTGGGATTCTCCTGATCTGTTCTTATTTTCTTACTAGGGGCAAAGCCCGTTGCAGTCAGGAATACAACAGGAATACAACAGGGTGGTTGGGGTGGAAGAATTCTGTGGATGGCCTCTCCCTCCCTCCAGGACCTGGAAAGGCTGGAGGCCTCCAGGAAAGGAACTCACTGTCAGGGGGAGCTCTCATGCAGCAGGGATCTGCAGCCTCCGAGCCTCGGAGGGAAGTGGAAGGAGGAGGGGGTGATCAGGGGTGGGAGACGGAAGGCGATTGGCTGGCTGGTGGATGGACAGGCAAGCTGGTTGGAGGAGGAGGCACTTGGGGGCGGGACAGCCATCCTGAGTGGATGTTAAGTACTGAGTGGCACTTAAGCCATGAGACACACTCCTCCTCCAAGGCCTTACCAGAAATATATTATGTGGAAAAGATGTCCCTCCCTTCCTCCATCTTTTGTCCCACTCTCCTTTGGCAGCTGCTCACTCCCAGGATTCCCATATAAATTAGCCCCCACCTCAAGTTTTTAGGAAGTGACCTTTAACACCATCGTTTTAACTTAAACTTCTACACTAATCATTTTAATCATGTAAAGCAGAGGTAGTCAACCTGTGGTCCTCCAGATGTCCATGGACTACAATTCCCAAACGCTGGCAGGGGCTCATGGGAATTGTACTCCATGGATATCTGGAGGACCACAGGTTGACTACCCCTGATGTAAAGTACATCATGCTGTGTGTTTTATTGTGTTGTTACTCACCCTGAGTCTCTTAGAAAGGGCAGGCTATAAAAATGGAAGTTGTTGTGGTTATCAGTCCGGTCCTGCCCTCTTTGCATCAGGAAGCTGACCCACCTGTTTCTCCATGACGTTCTTCCCCAGATCATCCCTCAGGACAACGACACGCAGTCCAGCCTGACTTACAAATACATCATCCACGAGGACTCGGTGCCCAATGTCAACAGCAACAACGTCCTGCAAGAGGAACTGGACACTTTCGAGTGGGCTTTGAAGACGTGGTCCCCATGCTCCAAGCCTTGCGGAGGAGGCAAGTCAGAACGGAGGGTGGGGGCTGTGCTGGGCAGGGGTTAAAACAAGGCTGGGGGGAATGTAGGTGTGTGTTCAGACCTGCATGGGCATGCACTCACACCCAAAATGTCTGGTGTAAGCCTGAAGTCTTGCTAGACCAGACTTTTTCAACCTTATGGCTGTGGACGAACCCCTGAGCTATATTTCAGGCTTCGAGGAGCTTCGTAACTAGGCTGGAAGAGTGGCCGTGTCCACTGAGGCAGGGTATTTCGGAAAGGCCGGGGAGTCCCTGGTGACCTCTCATGGAGCTCCTGGGTTCCAGGAAGCCCTGGGTGGGAATCTCTGCTCTAGACCAAGCACCAACTGAAGTTATTGTACTTTGGTCACTTTAAGAGTAGACAAGAGTCACTGGAAAAGACAACATTTGAGTCCAGTGGCAACTTTAAGACCAGCAAAGTTTTATTCTAGGTGTGAGCTTTCATGTGCACACACACTTCCTCAGACAATGATATAGGAATCATTAGAGTTTAGCAGGAAATTAGTAAACAGCTAGAATAACAGAGTTATTAGTCATAGAATCACAGACTCATGGAAGGGATCTCTAGGGTCATCTAGTCCAACCCCCTGCACTGTACCAGGACATTCTGCCTACCCACGGTGACCTCAATTCCATGTCAAAGTGATCCCCCCCCCCCCTCCACCAGAAACCTCCAGAATCCAGCCTGGCCGGAATTCACCTATATCCCACAGTGGCGACCATCAATTCCCTGGGGATGCAAGGAAGGGCCACAAGAGACAAACACTGGTACATCCCTTCCTGCCCACCCGCTCACCACCTGCCTAAGTCCTTTGGGGTCAATTGCCATTCCCTAAACCTAAAGGTTTAGGTTTAGGTTGATGAGCCTCTTGTAGCACAGAGTGGTAAGGCAGCCATCTGAAAGCTTTGCCCATGAGGCTGGGAGTTCGATCCCAGCAGCCGGCTCAAGGTTGACTCAGCCTTCCATCCTTCCGAGGTCGGTAAAATGAGTACCCAGCTTGCTGGGGGGTAAACGGTAACGACTGGGGAAGGCACTTGCAAACCACCCTGTATTGAGTCTGCCATGAAAACGCTAGAGGGCGTCACCCCAAGGGTCAGACATGACTCGGTGCCTGCACAGGGGATACCTTTACCTTTAAACCTAAAGGGGAATAAAAATGTGAAGTTTAGTGATTAATGGCAGACACCTTCTCAGTTGTGAACAGAAGTGATTAACCTCCCTTTGAACGGCATGTCTTGTCTTAACCGTGCATTTTGTTCTCCCAGGTTTCCAATACACCAAGTACGGGTGCCGCAGGAAGAGCGACAGCAAAATGGTCCACCGTAGCTTCTGTGAAGCCAGCAAAAAGCCAAAGCCAATCCGAAGGATGTGCAATCTCCAGGAATGCACGCAGCCATTGTAAGCATTTGCAAACGGGTTCCAGGTGCATGGGGTTCCGCAAGGTCAGCTAAGGTCGAATTGGAAGGGATCAAAACTCAACGGGAGCAGGCCCTGGAGAAAGTGCTACAACATTCTAAGGCACCAGTCTGTAAGAGGCGCCATGGAAACCAAATGTCTCAAGCTCCAGCATAAGAACATAAGAGAAGCAATGTTGCATCAGGCCAATGGCCCATCCATTCAGTGTCACACAGTGGGCAAATCTCAGGGGCCACGAGGAGGCCCACCAGCAGGGCCAGAACTCCTGGAGCCCTCCCACTTTTGCCCCCCTCAGGCACCAAGAATAGGGAACATCACTAAGAACATAAGAGAAACCATGTTGGATCAGGCCAAAGGCCCATCCATTCAGTGTCACACAGTGGGCAAATCTCAGGGACCATGATAAGGTCCACCAGAAGGGCTAGAGAAGGCCATGAGAAGGTCCACCAGAAGCCCTCCGTTGTTGCCCCACCACCACCACCAAGAATCCAGAGCATCACTACCTCGGACAGAATCCTAGAATCATAGAGTTGGAAGGGGCCTCAGAGAGAGTGTTCCATCTACCCCTTGTGCCTAATACCCACTGATGAATCTTGGCTGCAGATGTTTATCCAGTCCTCTTTGGAAGCTGACTATGCTTGTGGCCACCACCATGGGGCTGTGAACTCCGCGTGTGAATGACTGGGTGCAGAGGGACTTACTTTTTATGTTTTCTCGACCTGCCGCCCATCTCATCACGCACACTAGACAATTCAAGCAGGAGCCAGCAGTCAGCGTGAGCGATAGATCCGTAAAGTATCCGTATGTAGGACAAATTCTCACATTCAACACCCAGCCAGATCCAGCCCCCGGGGCCATGTTTTCTCGGAACGAAGCCCGCTTGTTTACTACAAAGTTGTCTCTGTAGTTCTGTCGCATTTGTTTCCTCTTTCACTGTAAATGATTAAAAATTCCCTGTTTTCTTTTCCGTTGGCAGACGTTTTCCATCTGGGAAACGCCAGTTCGCGCATCATGAAATATTTGTGTGTTCTTGAGTGGAGTCAATCTTTGGCGCTGGGGTTTCTGACATGAATTAGCGCCGCCTGGAAGTTTCACAGCTGTCCTTTCCCTCTCTCCTCGCCTAGCTGGGCCTCGGAAGAGTGGGAGCACTGCACCAAAACCTGCGGGACCGCCGGTTACCAGATCCGAACCGTCCGTTGCATCCAGCTCCTCCACGACGGAGGGAACCGCTCGGTCCATTTCAAGTACTGTAGCGGGGATCGCCCGGAAAGCCGTAGGCCCTGCAACCGATCCCCGTGCCCTTCCCAATGGAAAACCTGGCCCTGGAGCCCAGTAAGCACCAAATCTTTTATGAAATTGGACGTGTCTTTTCAGGGGGAGTTACCTTGGAGTGATTGGTAGTGGACATTGTTCTCAAGTCCTGGCCGACCTATAATGACCCCAGAGGGCTTCTAAGCCAGGGAGAGCCAGTTTGGTGCAGTGGTTAGGAGTGCGGACTTCTAATCTGGCATGCCGGGTTCGATTCTGCACTCCCCCACATGCAGCCAGCTGGGTGACCTTGGGCTAGCCACGGCACTGATAAAACTGTTCTGACCGGGCAGTGATATCTGGGGTCTCTCAGCCTCACCCACCCCACAGGGTGTCTGTTGTGGGGAGAGGAATGGGAAGGCGACTGTAAGCCGCTTTGAGCCTCCTTCGGGTAGGGAAAAGCGGCATATAAGAACCAACTCTTCTTCTTCTTCTAAGGCAATGGGTGGTCTCCCATCCCATGGGTGGTCTCCAATCCAGATAATAAGCAGTGTTATGTAGAGAACCAGCTTGGCGTGGTGGTTAAGAGTGGCAGCCGCTAATCTGGAGAAATGGCTTTGATTCCCACCACCTTTACACGCAGCCAGCTGAGTGACCTTGGTATGAATCACGCTCCTGTTAGAGCTGTTATTTCAGATCAGTTCTTCCAGAGCTCTCTCCGCCTTACCTACTTCACCGGGTGTCTATTGAGGGGAGAGGAAGGGAAGGTAACTGTAAGCTGCTTTGTGGCTTCTTCAGGCAGTGAAATGTGGGGTATAAAAACAGCTCTCAGAATCATAGAATCCTAGAGTTAGAAGGAACCTCCTGGGTCATCTAGTCCAACCTTTGCACTAGGCAGGACACCCACAACCCTCTTGCTCATCTTCCTTAATCTGGCAGATCGAGCTAGCCCGGGCCATCCAGGCCAGGATACGGAGTGATAGGAGTCCCCTGAAATGTTCTTGTGATTCATGAATCACACCACAGGGGCAAAGTGCAGGGTATGCAATGGGAGGGAGCAATTAGACGAAATTGTTACGTTCTCTTCTGAAACCTGCAGGGTCTTCACAGCTACCCACTTCTCCATTTGACCTAAACCAGGGGTAGTCAAACTGCGGCCCTCCAGATGTCCATGGACTACAATTCCCAGGAGCCCCTGCCAGCAAATGCTGGCAGGGGATCCTGGGAATTGTAGTCCATGGACATCTGGAGGGCCGCAGTTTGACTACCCCTGACCTAAACAGAAGAAGCCCTTTTGTTCAGAAGGTCAGCTCAGCATCTGAGACCACACAGATCCAGGGCTATGAGTGCAGCTTGCTAACTTTGGATCCTCTAGCATGCCTTCTTGCATTCCTCCACAGTGTTCCGTGACCTGCGGTGAAGGAACTGAATCCAGGCAGGTTTTATGCCGCGCCGGTGAGCAGTGTGATGGAGAAAAGCCGGAATCGGTACGGGTTTGCAAGCTTGCTCCCTGTAGCGGTAAGTTGAAACTTCAGTCCCCCTTCCAGTAAGTCAGAGTCGATTCCTGGCATCTCCAGTTAAGCACTCTGGCAGTAGATGTTGTGGAAGGTCTCCAGTTGAGCCCCTGAGCAGACCATAACAACTTCAACACCTTTCAGTGTTCCGCAGGGCCTGCAAAACCAAGTTCTTCCGCCAGGTCTATGGTTGAGGCTGGGGCAGTGGGGGGGGGGGAGATCCATGCCCCCCCACCCCCGGTGTCTAGCTACAACTTTGGGGTATCTTGTCTCTCCTGCCTCCTTCCTCTGGAGGTAGTAGTAGGAATTGGGGATAAGGGGGGAGGGGGTTCCGCCATGTTGTCGGTATTTCTTGCCCATTTTAATGGGTTTTTAATGGGAGTTTTAACTGGACATCTGTAACTCACCATGAGCCTGCTTGGGAGTGGCGGGTAACAACTTTAATAATAATCATAATCATAATAATAGGCCAATGATCTGATTAGTACAACCAAATGAGGGTGCTTGTGGCTCAGTGGTAGAAACCCTGGGGTTTCTTGACGGACCTGGGAGGGTTTCCTAAATTGGTGGTAGTTAGTTAATTGTTTTTTTTAATTTGTTAAACATTTATTGGGTGATATTGCCCTATACCAGGGGTAGTCAAACTGCATCCCTCCAGACGTCCATGGACTACAATTCCCACGAGCCCCTGCCAGCATTCGCTGGCAAGGGCTCGTGGGAATTGTAGTTCATGGACATCTGGAGGGCCGCAGTTTGACTACCCCTGCCCTATACAGTCATGTTGACCTGCCCCATGCTCCCAAAATGTCCAGTGATGGGCCTGGAGGCGGTGGGAAGGGGAGGGGCCCCAGGTGAGCATGTCCACAGCTATAATCTGCACAGCTGTAATGGGAACCTGTAGCATCAAGAGGAGTCTTGCTCCCCTCCCCCCGCCCCAGAGGAAAGCTCCTCTCATTAGGGGGTCAGATCTGCCAGGTCCAACTCATTACCCGATTTGCTTTTGAACTGCTTCCATGAGCCCACACGGTCACCTGCAAATTCATGAGACACAAAGGGTTTTGCAACTTTCTGGACACATGAGGGCAGTAAAGGGCCAGCAATGCAAATAAACCCACCGCAATATTCCCCTTTTGGGAAACCGTGTTTTCTGATCGGATGATCCCCTCTGTGAAAAGAGTGCTGTTGACCAAAATGACTCCATCCGGCTCATGTCCCTGCTCGGTTTGGCAGAACAGAAGATAGTGGTTTTCAGCACCCCTTAAAGCAGGGGTTCTCAGCCTTCCTAATGCCGCGACCCTTTAATACAGTTCCTCACGTTGCGGGGACCCCCAACGTCAGTTCAGCTCTGCCTCTTGTCCCACCATGCCCATCTTGCTCTTTTCCGCTGCTGCAGACAAACGAACACTCTATCTCGATCTACCCCGCAAGGCTGTTGTGCGGATGGCGCCCCCCCCCCCCCAGCCAAGCTGCTTGCTCTGCCACGACCCCTCTGAAAGGGTTGTTCGCCCCTCAGGTTGAGAACCACCGCATTAAAGGCTTCCCTACGAAGGCATCAGACTCCACTGGGGCCGCTGTGTTATTCTGTTGCAACCACACCCTAAAGAAGTCCTGTGCTTCCGGCAAAGATGAACAAATTTATTGCAGCTTACGTTTTGGTTACTAGAATGCATCCATCACTAAGGCGTCCTAAGTCCTCTTGGTCTCCCACAGCCCCAGCACCTGAGCCCTGTGGAGGATGAGATCCTGCAAGGGTTTACCCCACTGGGTCTTCCCTTTGCTTTTCTGAGTGGGTCAGAGAACCATGGCCCACTTCCAATTTAGAGAAGATTGATTAAGAGAACAAGGTTTAATAAGCAGATCTTTAGCACAGCACAGAGTGAAGCAAAAGAGACCAACAGAAACTGGGTGAAACGCAGTCCTTCTGTCCCTCTGCTAAATGTACCCAGTATTTAGGAGGCAGCTGAAGGCAACCTTGTTAATTGACCTCATTTGATAAGTTTAATTCTCAGCATTTCCAGTTAAAACAATCAAGTGGCTGGTGACGGACAAGATCTACACCTAAGACCCCAGACAGTTTTGGCAGTTTAAATTTGGAAGAAAAAAGAACAAATGGCGCAAAAGGGAAAAAAAGAACTTTCATGGTTGAATAATTGCTACACGCTGAGCATTCTGTTTTGTCAGGGGGGGGGATGTACTTTTAAATTCTGTTTCAAGTGTCACAGGGAAAGGAAGTGAAAAGGAATCCAGAAGTACATTTCTGTTAGGACTGTTCTCACATTGCAGTTCTGTCAAAGCTCTCTCAGACCCACCTCCCTCACAGGGTGTCTGTTGTGGGGAGAGGAAAGGGAAGGTGATTGTAAGCCACTTGGAGACTCCTTCGGTTAGAGAAAAGCGGCATCTAAGAACCAACTCTTCTTCTTCTTCTTCAGTAATCTCAGGGCTCTCTCAGCCTCACCTCCCTCACAGGGTGTCTGTTGTGGGGAGAAAAAAGGGAAGACAACTGTAAGCGCTTTGAGACTCCTTTGGGTAGAGAAAAGTGGCACATAACCAACTCTTCTTCTTCTTCAGTAATCTCAGGGCTCCCTCAGCCTCCCCTCCCTCACAGGGTGTCAGTTTTGGGGAGAGGAAGGGAAGGCGACTGTAAGCCGCTTTGAGACTCCTTTGGGTAGAGAAAAGCGGCATATAAGAACCAGCTCTTCTTCTTCTTCAGTAATCTCAGGGCTCTCTCAGCCTCCCCTCCCTCACAGGGGGTCTGTTGTGGGGAGAGGAAGGGAAGGTATTTGTAAGACACTTTGAGACTCCTTCGGGTAGTGAAAAGTGTGGTATAAAAACTAGCTCTTCTTCTTGGTGCAGCCCCCATTAATTTTCATAGTTTTAATCTGAGATTGTTATCCATTTCTTTTTTAAAATGTACGTGATGTATTTTTATGTTTTTGTCTGCGTTTACACAACAAGCCATCTTGAAGCAAGTGTTTTAATTGAAATCCATTGCTGGTGGGATAAGTGATCCCATTGGAGCCTTTTTTGGAAATCAGACAAGCCGTTCTGGGTTTCCAAGGGAGCGACTCAACACGAATGCTGATGTGGCCGCAGCACACCCCAAGGGATGAGGGTGTCTCAGCCAACTTGGCAATCGGTTTCCGAGCTCGACAGCTGCTGATGGTTGTAAATTGTTCTCTCCCCCCCCCCCTCAAAAGCCCGGTCTTCGATTTTTTAAATTGTGTCTGTGATCTGGCTTCAGCAGGTGTACAGCCCGGCCTCCCTAGAGGCAGCTTCGGGGTGCTTCAAGTTTTTAAAGCCTTCTGGTTGAGCCGGACAAGATTGGCTGAGAGCCTTTCCCCGGAGGCAAGTTAGAGAGCAGATTCTTCCAAAGAAACACAGACTCTCCTTTAGTCCCCATACGTGCAACTGAAGTGCCCCAGACACTAGACCTCACTAGACCTCGCACGACCCTGTTCACAGCATCATAGACACATAAAGTTGGAAGTGGCCATACTGAACATCTGGTTCAACTCCCTGCTTAAAATTGTAGAGATGTAAGGGGCCATGTGGTCCCTGCTCAATGCAGGATCAGCCTCAAGCATCCAGGAGAAGTCTCTGTCCAGCAGCTGCTTGAAGACTGCCAGTGAGGGGGAGTTCCCCACCTCCTCAGGCAGCCCCTTCCACTGCTGAACTGGACTCATAGAATCCTAGAGTGGGAAGGGGCCATGCAGGCCATCTAGTCCCAACCCCCTGCTCAATGCAAGATCAGCCTAAAGCAACCAGGGTAAGTATCTGTCCATCCGCTGCTTGAAGACAGCCAGTGAGGGGGAGCTCCCCACCTCCCTAGGCAGCCTTTTCCACGGATGAACTACTCAGATGTGAAAATAATTTTCCTGTTACCTAGCCAGTGTCGTTCCACACATAGTTTAAAGCCAGCACTGGGATTCTCTCCTCTGCTGCCCACATGAACTGCTCCCTGCCCTCCTCCAGGTGACAACCTTTCAGATACTTCAAGAGAGCCATCCTGTCCCCTCTCAGCCTGCTCTTCTCCAGGCTGAACAGCCCAACATCCCAAGCTCCTAGGGCTTGGTCCCCACACCCCTGATCATCTCTGTCACTGTCCTTTGCGGGATGAGGCCCTGAGTATCATTCATTGAGCTGATGCTTGAGCTGCCCACCTCCCTAGGCAGCTGATTCCCCTACTGAACGACTCTTAGGCAGTGGGATAACCGTGGCATTTGGGGTCTGAAACGCTGAAGATTCGTGTCTTAAACCATCTCAGCTGAAGAAACTTTAGCCCAATCCTTAGCAGAGTCCTGAGGCCGTGAAAGTCAATGGGCTAAGTAGCGTGTAACTGTGTTTAAGTGGTGACGGGAAATGTTATCACGCCACAGCTGACTTAATGGCAGCCCCATAGGGTTTTCAAGGTCATTTGGAGGTGGTTTCCTGTTACCCGCCTCTGCATCCTTGGAGACCTCCCATCCAAATATTAGCCTCGTCCTACCCTGCTGAGATTCTGAGTTTTGATGATATTGGGCTAGCCTGGGATATCCAGATCAGTGTTTAGCATTACATTATAAATGTGCCTTTAGAGCAGGAGTGGCCCAACTGTGGCCCTGCTGGCAGGGGCTCATGGGAATTGTAGTCCATGGACCATCAGAGAGCCACAGTTTGACTACCCCTCCTTTAGAGCTTAGCTCTTCTGGCACGTAACTGACCCATGAGGAACTAGGTAAAGGTAAAGGTATCCCCTGTGCAAGCACCGAGTCATGTCTGACCCTTGGGGTGACGCCCTCCAGCGTTTTCATGGCAGACTCAATACAGGGTGGTTTGCCAGTGCCTTCCCCAGTCATTACCGTTCACCCCCCAGCAAGCTGGGTCCTCATTTTACCGACCTCGGAAGGATGGAAGGCTGAGTCGACCTTGAGCCGGCTGCTGGGATCGAACTCCCAGCCTCATGGGCAGAGCTTTCAGACGGCTGCCTTACCACTCTGCGCCACAAGAGGCTTCTTGAGGAACTAGGCTTCTTTAACTAACAGTGTGTCTTGTTTTGTAGATGAACCCTGCCAGGGGGACAAGTCGATTTTCTGCCAGATGGAGGTGCTGGCCCGTTACTGTTCGATCCCAGGCTACAAAAAGCTCTGCTGCGAATCCTGCAGCAAACACAGCACTGCCCTTCCGGTCCCTTTCCTCAGCGAAGCCGCGGAGACCGAAGAAGACATGATGGCCGACCCCGGGGACGTTCCCAGAACGTGGGCCGCTCCCACTTCTTTAGTCCCTCCTCGCTCCGAGTCTGCGTTAGCGAGGAAAGTCCCCTTGAGCTGGATCTCCCCTGCAGAAGAAGAAGAAGAAGAAGAAGTGCGTGCGCTCGTTCCTCCGTCCCGCAGCAGGGTCCCAGCGGCTGACCAGCCCGAGAGGAGAGCTCGTGGCCAAGCGAGGAATAATACCTCCGGGCTCCTCGCCGTGCCACATCAGCCTCCCACCAAGAGCGAGCCTCTTGCGAACCAAAGTTCCTCAACCTTGCTAGAGACAGACCCTGCCGTCACGTCGAGCAGCCGTTTGAAGGCAGCTGCTCCGCCGAACAGAAACACCAGGAAAACGGGAAAGCAGGCTGGTCGGCGGCAGGTTCTGAGGCCTCCCACCGTGGAGAGATGAGACAGAGAGCAAATTTTTAAAGGAGAGGAAGGAAGCAGAGACTTTGTTTTTGTTCTTTTGTCCCGGGTACCCAGGGTACAGGCGAGCTTTTCGAATGCAAGTTGTAGACTGACTGCTTTAAAAAAAAAAAGGGAAAGTGCTGGATTCACTTTCCAGTGGCTTCCATCCTTCCCTCCTTCCTCCTCCTCCTCCTCTCCCAGTATCTGGTTAACCCTTCAGTGCTTTGAAATAAAGCACCAAAGAAAGGTTATATGAATCAAGTAGCTGAATGGGTTTGGCTATGTTTCCGGTGCTCAGAAATCTACACTGCACATTGGCTGCTTTTTAATTATTATTATTAATATTATTAATTTAAAAAGAAAGAGGTTTAATTTGGGATGGAAGCAGGGAGGGAAGCTGCCAGAGGTACCAAAGTTTACAGTTCGTGGGGATTTTTTTTTTTTTTACTGCGGAACAAGAAGAGTCCGTCGGAATTGTATTGATAATTTATCTCTATAAACCAGTGGTATGTTGTATGGTCAGATTTGCAGCTTCCATGTACATAGTGTATATTATTGAAACAAACAAAAACATCACAGTGTTATTTTTCAGAGATTTGCATCGCTCCATTGTCTGTTTACGGATTGGACATTTCTGGATCATGGTTTGGTGCCTGCTGTTCAGTTCTGCCTTGTTTACATTCCGTCTGGCTGGGATCCAAAGAGCACCATGCACGCTTTTCCCCAGCATCTGTGGATAAAAGTATAGAAACACAGGGCTGGAAGGGAACTCAAGGGTCATCTCATCCAACCACCATCACATTGCAGGAAATTCACTACTCCCAGTGCCCAGAGGAAGGCAAAAAAGGCATGGGATCCCTCGATCAGTGTGGCCGGGGGGGGGGGGGCGGGGATTCCTTCCTGACCCCAAAGTTGTGATTAGCATTACCTTGAGCATAGAAGAAGGGGTCACAGAAGCCGAGCACTCGTTCACCATGTGCACTGCATGAAAATTCAGCTCTTTTTAGATTTGGACCGAATCGATTCGAGTAAAATCCGAACCCACCGAATCACCCTTCAGATTTGACCGAATCAGAATCACCCAAATCAATTAGGCACCATTATAACCCACAGAGCCATTTAAGTGAATGGGACTGTTTGCCTTTTTGTCTATTCTGCTGTCTTGGGGGTGGAGGTTTTAGGAAGAGGTGTCACATTTGCAGCATAGCTGAAGATGCCTCAAAAGAACCTTCAATTTTCTAAAAGATTGGATTAGGGGTCCAATTCTACAGGCACCCAAGCTCCATTATTTCCTATAACGGGGAAAAAAGATTCATTGCTCTTGTCTTTTTTTCCCCCTCAATGTGGTTGTCAGATGACCATCTTGGCTCTGCTTAAAAGCTTCCAAATACAGAGAGCCCACCACCTCCCAAGACAGCCCAATCCACGAAGGAACCGCTCTGTCAGGGGGTTCTTCCAGATATTTAACCAAAATTTAGCCAATTTAATTTCATTTCAACCTGTTGGTTCTGGTGCAAGATCTTCTGTGGCAACCAATGTGCATCTGTGCACTTGTTAGGAGCCACCAGGTGGTCTCTTCCAACAGACGTCTTTTGTGTTCCATCAGAGATTCCCCCCACACACGTACTTTATGAAGGGTGGAGGTTCGAGAGGAGAGAATCCCAACGCAGCAGGTGGAAGTTTTGCTCTTGGCTCTTTGAGTCCCAGTGACTGGCATTTTGGAAAAAAATAAAAGAGAACCTCACGTTCGGATGTTGTTTAGGAGGGCATTTGATCTCAGCCGCACCATAGAGCTTCGGGAATGAGGCAGTTGTGAGGTGCATGTGTTGTGATGTGGTTTGTGCCGTTTATGGCAAAGTATTTGTGGAGGAATGCAAACGGACTCCTTGTGCCTCTTTGGTGACCGTCTGAGTTATCACCCAGGCCTGCAGATTATGAGGTTTGGTGAAGGTCTAGACCAGCAGTGCCTTCTTCCATTGACTGCATCATGCTTGCAATACGAATTCCAGCGCCAGTATCTGCCTTGTAGTGAGAACTGGCTCCAGTGCTGGCATCCTCCCGCCTGCCACCCCCGTTCTGCACTGTACCTTTCTTTCCAAACAAGTGAGTTCCACCACAGCATCCTGCTGCAGTGCCCACAGCACCCCCGGGGTCAACAGAACCGAGCTCACTTACAAAATGAGGAAGTGGACCATCGCCCCTTTAATATCCAAACTTGACCTGTTCCCATCACGACCCAAAAGGGATTGGACCCGTGGAAGAGTACCAAGAACTTCTCCTGCACAAAACCCATTGGAAGAAGGTCATTGTTCAATGGTGGAGGAAACACTTTGTCTGTAGAACAGGGGTGGCCAAAACGTGGCTCTTTGGATGTCCATGGGCTACATGGTAGCCGAGGCTCATGGGAATTGTAGTCCATGGGCATCTGGAGAGCCATGGTTGGCCACCTCTGCTGTAGAAGGTTCTAAGTGGAATCCTTGTTTTCCCAGGTAAGGAACTCAGATAGTGAGGAGGACTATGCTTCACCTGAGATCCTGAAGTTGTAGTTGTCATCTATAGCCAGAGTTTATGAGAGCTGAACCAACAATTTGACTCAATCAAAGGCAGTTATATGTTTATTCCTGGGATTTAGTTATTCAAAAGAAGGGTAGTGATAGAGCACATAATGTCCGAGGTTCAGTCCCTGCTGTCTCCAGAAAAGAGATCTTAAGAGAAAACCCATGCAGAATGTCCTGCATTGGGCAGGTAGTTGTGAATTTCCTGCATTCTGCAGGGGGTTAGACTAGATGACCCTGGAGGTCCCACCCAACTTTATGATTCTAAGCAGAGGGGACTTGGACTGAATGCATATTGATGTGACTCTGTGTAACAGGGGTCTACAATCTTTATGAACCAATGGGCGCAGTCACAAAATGGCTGCCACAGGAGGCAAGGCCTACCACAAAGTATCAGGGAGCGAGGTTATAGATAGCCCTAAGAGTAACTCTTCAACATTTCAGGCTGTCTGTTCAACATTTCAGGCTGTCTGTTCCAAGTCCCATTCATGGAAGAGGGAGCAGGATAGAAATTTGATAAATATAACTTTTAATCTGCACAGCCAATCAGAAATCCTTCCGGCCAACAGGCCCCACCTGGCCCCACCCACCTGCCAGGAAGGTGGACACCAGGAAAAGGGATGGTGGGTGCTGCAGCGTTCGTGGGCACCACGTTGTGGACCCCTGCTGCGTAGGTTCACATAAACCATTGTATTTGTGGGACAGTGTGCTCAATTCCTTTCCATGGTGCTTGTGCATGAGAAGCTTCCGGAGCCAACAGTGAAAAGTGCTGCAATGTTCCTAAGAAGAAGGCATTTCATTTTTGCTTTTCGGAATGGCCTATTTGTCATTCAGGACACCAAGGAGCATCTCCACACTAGAGCAGACCTAACTGATCAGTAGATCAGTTTTAGGATGCTTAGGGCTGATCCTGCGTTGAGCAGGGGGTTGGTCTAGATGGCCTGTGTGGCCCCTTCCAACTCTATGATTCTATGGCCTGTATGGCCCCCTCCAACTCTATGATTCTATGATTCTAGATGGGGCAATGGCTGGAAGTGAGCTCTGGTTTCAAGGCAAGTGTGGAATGTGGCTCCCCACTGCGCAGCTTGATGACTCCACAACCACATGCATCTGACTGCAATAAACCGTTCCCGTTTAGGGGGAGATCTCCGTCCATCTCCTTCAACACGTCTACTGGGTAGGCTCTCTCTGTCTGTCTGTCTCTCTCTCACCAGGGGTTTTGCTGTAAAGTACTTGTATATAGGAATGAAAAGTAAAGCTATTTATTAAAAGATTGTTACTGTTTTTTGCTTTGCCGTGCTGGTGATTTCATGGGCCGGGTATTTACACAAAAAACCGTGGCTCTGTACTCTCACTATGACAGCAGAGCAGGGGCTCATGGGAATTGTAGTCCATGGACATCTGGAGAGCCATGGTTTGGCTAGAATGGGGGTCGAGTGAAACATCTAAGGAAGCAGGAGCTACCTGTCTCCATCCCATTTGGGATAACAATATACAAAGAGCCCTGTTGGGTCAAACCAATGGTCCATCTAGTCCAGCCTCCTGTCTCACACAGGGGCCAGCCAGTTCCTCTGGACGACCAACAGCAGAACATAGAGGCTGAGACCTTCATAAGAACATCAGAAGGGCCCTGCGGGATCAGACCAGGGGTCCACCTAGTCCAGCCTCCTGTCTCACACTGGGGCCAACCAGTTCCTCTGGAGGGTCAACAACAGGGTAGAGAGGCCGAGGCCTTCATAAGAATATCAGAAGAGCCCTGCTGGGTCAGACCAGTGGTCCACCTAGAACAGTCTCCTGTCTGTCACCGTAACCCACCAGTTACTCTGGAGAACCATCAACAGGGCATAAAGGCCAAGGCCTTCGTAAGAACATCAGAAGAACCCAACTAGGCCAGACCTGTGGCCCTTCTAGTCCACCTCCTGTCTCATACTGGGGCCAACTAGTTCCTCTGCAGAGCCAACAACAGGACATGTAGAGCTGAGGCCTTCCTTTGATGTTGCTTCTGCCAGGTGCCTCTGCCTCCCCCCCCCCTTTTCCAAGTGATCAGATCCCAAGGAGAAAATGGCATCTTGGAAGACATGCCCCACCAAAGTCCTTCCCCAAGCCCTGCTTTCCTTTGGGATCCACCCCCAAAATCCCCAAGCATTTCCCATCCTTTAGTTAGCAATCCTGAACAAGGCACAAGTCGTCTCAGGATCACAGAGTTCACAGTCTCTCAGATAGGGCCATGTAAAGTCGTAAGAATCAAATGGGAATTGTATGCTGGTAGGGGCTTATGGGAATTGTAGTCCACAGACATTTGGAGAGCCACAGTTTGGCCGTCCCTGCACTATTCTATTATGACCTGCTATGCCACCTTCCCCCTGGCTTTCCCCCTTGCCCTTCCAGCGAACTGGAAATCTTCTGCTTTAGAATGCTCTGGGCTGATCCTGCATTGTGCAGGGGGTTGGACTAGATGGCCGGTATGGCCCCTTCCAACTCTATGGTTCTATGATTGGCAGTCTTCAAGCAAAGGTTGGAGACACACTTTTCTTGGATGCTTTAGGATGCTTTGGGCTGATCCTGCGTTGAGCAGGGGGTTGGACTAGATGGCCTGTATGGCCCCTTCCAACTCTATGATTCTGTGATTCTATGAATGTCATATCCAGACATTCTAGGAGTGGGATGCAGTTTTGAATGCAAAGGCATCTCTGTTTGCCTTGTAAAGCATGCCTGCACGCTTCTAATTGCGTCGCAAGGTTAACGAGAATGCATTTTGCCCATCGCAGCTGCCCGCACATTGCACACGGCTGGATCTGGGTCGCAGCCAAGTCGCATAAATACCTATAAATATCTATATCTTTCCGGGGTACCCGGAGGCACATTGCAAGTCATGTCTGATGGAGCTCAGCTGAGGCAAACGCTACTCAAACATGCTTACCATTAAATAAACATTAGTCAGACAGTTCCTCAAGTCTACCCAAATAAGCCTCTCAGGAAACTGCTGTGGTTGCCCGGCTGCACGGCCGTCTTGTGGTCTTGGAAGCGTTTGCTTTGCGGATCTTTCATTTTGATTTATTCACTCAAATGCTGGCTGGGCAGCCAAAGGAAAATCGGCCCATTTATCTTATTTGTTTCAGGGTTTCTGTTCGGCTTTTCTCCCCGCTGGGGAATCGAAGCATAGGAACATAGAAAAGCAAAACTAGAATTTGCACCTGGCTTTTTCAATCTTTTGGCTGTGGAGGAACCCCTGAAAGTTGTTTATGGCTTCCAGGAACCCCAGAAGTGGGGACAGGCCCCTTCGGAGAAGTGGGCACTTACAGAAGTAAGATGTGGGATTCTGCCAAGCACTCGATTGATTGCTTTAGGATGCTTAGGGCTGACCCTGCGTTGAGCAGGGGGTTGGACTAGATGGCCTGTATGGCCCCTTCCAACTCTATGATTCTATGATTCTTCTATGATTCTTTTTCACTCCCATTGTGGAGAAAGAGGCTAGGCCCGTAGAGCAGCGGTCCCCAACCCCCAGTCCGGGGACCGGGACCGGTCCAGAGATCAGATGTTACCGGGCCGTGGCTCCTCCTCGTCCTCCTCCCCAGCTTCTGCCTTGGGGGCTGCCCTGCCACTCTGCCGCCGGCTCACCTTTGGTGCTCTCCAGCGGCCACCATGGCTGGGGCTCCCCCTCGGCGTGGCACTGCGCAGCTGCTGCTGGCAGCACCCCCCAATGGGCGGCAGGAATTCAGGAGCACCGGCGGGAAAGCAAGTGGAGCAGGGGCTCAGGCGGCGGTGACGTCCTTCGGCAAAAGACTACCCTCCCCCCCCCCCGCCCTCAGGAAAATTATCAAGCGTTGACCGGTCCCCAGTGTTAAAAAGGTTGGGGACCACTGCTGTAGAGCATCTTAGTTGGAAGTTGCTGATTTAGACAGACAACATATACTCTGCATCTCCAATGCCCAGGGGTGGCCCTGGATTCTCTACACAGCTGCCTGAAGGGCCAGAGAATGCAAGCCGGGGTAAGGGCCAAGATCCCGTTGGCTCCTTCCAGAAGGTTCATGCCTCTGGCCAAACCCCCCAGGCTTATATACACACAACTGAAAACCGGTTCAGGAGGCAAATCTCATCCAGCCCCCTGACCCATTGTCAGATTTCTCTACTGCTGGTTGTGTACCAGTGAAAGATTGATGGTGTTATCCTTGTAGGTGGGGAGAGGCATGGATGGTGCTTGGGTGAGTAGCCGTGCAATATAAAGGTAAAGGTAAAGGTATCCCCTGTGCAAGCACCGGGTCATGTCTGACCCTTGGGGTGACACCCTCTAGCGTTTTCATGGCAGACTCAATACGGGGTGGTTTGCCAGTGCCTTCCCCAGTCATTACCGTTTACCCCCCAGCAAGCTGGGCACTCATTTTACCAACCTCGGAAGGATGGAAGGCTGAGTCAACCTTGAGCCGGCTGCTGGGATCGAACTCCCAGCCTCATGGGCAAAGCTTTCAGACGGCTGCCTTACCACTCTGCGCCACAAGAGGCCGTGCAATATACAGTGTTGTAAAGTGCTTGTAGTGTTCAAATCCCCACTCCACTATAGATTCTTGGGCCAGTCACACACCCTCAGCCTCATCTACCTCACAGGGTTGTTGTGAATATCAAATGGAGGAGAGAACAACGGGAGCACCTATGGGCCCCCATTGGGGAGAAAGGCTGGGTGTAAATAAAGAAAATACATTATAAAAACCCTAAGCAGAGTTATGCCCTTCTAAGCTCAGTCAGTTTTTACAACTGCAGCTTTTTAAAAAATCTCATAAAATCTATACTCATTAATTAAGAAAAGCTTTCGTGGCTTACAGGAGAGTGCCAGGTCTTTCAGGAAAGGGATTCAATGAGGTTGAAAATAATACCTGCTGTTTTTAATTAACTGCATCCATTGGCAAAGCATTCATGAATGCAACTGAATTCAAGATGACTGTCTCTGGTCTCCCTGAGCGTTTGCTTTCGCATGTGAATCCATGTCCGGGAACTTCACCCCTCCCCTAATTAAAAAATTTCCCCCTTCACACATTCTTTGATCCAAGAAGGATTTCCAAAGTACCTTTTGACAGAAACATAAAAATGAGAATTGGAAATCCATACCCATTAAATGCAACAGGAGCATCACACGAAGTCAGCTATAAAAATCTAAAGGTACGGGGTCTAAAATGGTCTATGAAAGAAGGGAGGAAACTCAGATCTATAGAAATGTAGGACAAGAACGCATTCTTTATGGGTGCTGCGGTTTTGGATGGAGGGGGTATATTCACGAAAGGGTTTTGCTGCTGGGCATGATTGGGGGGACTGCTTCACTAGCTCACTCAGTCAGGGCCAGGGGGGCTTCGCTTTTCCCTCGGTTCCTCTGTGTTGCGATTCATTTTCTCAGTTCAAAAGAAATTCCGTCTAAACCTCCGGAAGAAGTTCCTGACAGTTAGAGCAGTTCCTCAGTGGAACAGGCTTCCTCGGGAGGTGGTGGGTTCTCCATCTTTGGAGATTTTTAAGCAGAGGCTAAATAGCCTTCTGACGGAGAGGCTGATTCTATGAAGGTTCAAGGGGGTGGCAGGTGACAGTGGATGAGCGATAGGGTTGTGAGTGTCCTGCATAGTCAGGGGGTTGGACTAGATGACCCAGGAGGTCCCTTCCAATTCTATTATTCTATGATTCTATTATTCTTTCTTTGTTTCCTTCTTTGCTGCAAAAGGTGGAAAAATCAGGATTGAATTCCTCTGTCACATACTATTTCTGCTTAGTGGGATTTTCCTGCTGTCTGCTTCTTTGGCGGTTCCCCTTCTTCCTTTCTTTTCATTTTATTCCATCACCCCCCGCCACACTTCTGGTTGCAGTAAGACGTGGGATGGCTCTTTGGATATATTTGTTTTTCAGGCTGCTTCAGGGACAAGGAGAAAGACCTACCAAAGGTGGTAGGCAGGTAGAGGAGCCTTAATTGGAGACGTTCTGTGGCTTTGGAGTCTCTTAGGACCCTACAGGGAGACCCTCTCATATCTCAAACTTCCCAAGCCAGTTGGGTTCGGTACAGCAACTGAGTTCAGGTTTGAGTTTGGGACACCTCTCGAACCCAAACTGGGTTTTCCTGGTTTGAGCCCATCCCCAATTATCACTCCTCATCTGCCAGTTGATGACCCTTTCTTGTGAATTAGGGCAGCCAATAACTAGCCCTGCCTTAAAATGGCCCCACCCACTCTCAGAGATGCTTGGTAAGAGGTGAGAGAAGAAGAAGAAGAAGAAGAAGAAGAAGAAGAAGAAGAAGAAGAAGAAGAAGAAGAAGAAGAAGAAGAAGAAGAAGAAGAAGAAGAAGAAGAAGAAGAAGAAGAAGAGTTGGTTCTTATAGGCCGCTTTTCCCTACCCGAAGGAGGCTCAAAGTGGCTTACAGTTGCCTTCCCTTTCCTCTCCCCACAACAGACACCCTGTGGGGTGGGTGAGGCTGAGAGAGCCCTGATATTCTTGCTCAGTCAGAACAGTTTTATCAGTGCTGTGGGGAGCCCAAGGTCACCCAGCTGGTTGCATGTGGGGGAGCACAGAATCGAACCCGGCATGCCAGATTAGAAGTCCGCACTCCTAACCACTACACCAAACTGGATCTCTGGCAGGTATAGGATGAGTGTCAACAGGATCTCGAGATCTGTGAAAACTTCATTTGGCTGAAAGGTCTCACTGGTCTTGACTCGTGAACTTTGTTCAACCGCTTCGGACCAACATGGCTCCCCAACGGAATCTTTAAACGTCATTTTTCCAGAAAGCACAACAAACATTTCGCTTTTGTCCTTCAATGGCCGGAAACCAGATCTGAGATCATTCAATTGGAGCACCTTCAAGCTGGTACTGAGAATGTTTATCCAAAGGGATACGTCTGCGATTCTGTTGCCATTAAAAAAAAAAAAAGAACTTCTCTCTCATCATTTTAAAGATGGACAGATTTGCATCACAGCATAAGCATTCATAGTCTGGAACTTCCTGCATCAGGAGGATGCGGTGGATCGTCCAAAATTTTAGGAGGAGATGGGGTTGTGAAATGGGTGAAGAACAGGGGGAAGACATAATTATGCACCATTCAAAAGTAATCAAGAAGAAAGCAGGGGGGCCATTCACAAAAGTGGTAAGCGGCAATCACATCATTTCCTTAGTATTGCTAAACTGGATGAAACCATTGATGGCTGAACATCCCCATGTCCTTGATCTGCAGTTATCTCCCATTCAGAATCATTTGCGGGTAAATGGTGAATTTTCAATGAATGAAAGTGTGTCCTAAGAAACTTAATGGGTTGCTGTGAAAATGGTTTGTAGCATAAAGTGCACCGTGGAGGCTTACAAACGGGCTGAAATCTCCGTTTTGGAATTCTCTTTGCATTTCCAGCAGGAAACAGGCCCTGTCCTGGAGCCAGGGCCTAGTCTGCACACAATGGATAATGCACTTTCAATGCACTTTAGAAGTAGATTTTCGTGTTCTGCACAGGAAAATCCAGCTGCCAAAGCACATTGAAAGTGCTTTATCCTATGTGTGCAGACTAGGCCCAGGTCTCAGAAGCATAGCAGGGTTGGTCCTGGTTAGCACCTGAAAGGCAGAGCACAAAGGAAGGTCCAGGGTCACTTGCAGAGGCAAGCCATGGCAAGCCTCCTCTGAACATCTCTTGCATTCTAAACCCTACTGATGTTGCCAGAACATGGCTGTGACTAGATGACAATTAATTGTTTTTCTACCCTGGTCGGCCTCAGGGCTAACCTGATCTCACCCCCTTCTTAGAATCACAGAACCATAGAGTTGGAAGGTCCCACAGAGGCCATCTAGCCCAACCCCCAGCTCAGTGCAGGATGAGCCTGAAGCATCCAAGATAAGGATCTGTCCAGCCGCTTTTTGAAGACCGCCAGTGAGGGGGAGCTCCCCACCTCCTTAGGCAGCCCATTCCCCTGCTGTACTAGACTGTACTAAAGTTCTGCATCTGGGTCAGAAAAATGAAAAGCATGCCTACTGGATGGGGGATACGCTTCTAGGTAGCACTGTGTGTGAACGAGACCTTGGGGTACTTGTGGATTGTAAACTAAACATGAGCAGGCAGTGTGATGCAGCGGTAAAAAAGGCAAATGCCATTTTGGGCTGTATCAACAGAGGCATCACATCAAAATCACAAGATGTCATAGTCCCATTGTATACGGCACTGGTCAGACCACACTTGGAGTATTGTGTGCAGTTCTGGAGGCCTCACTTCAAGAAGGACGTAGATAAAATTGAAAGGGTACAGAGGAGAGTGACGAAGATGATCTGGGGCCAAGGGACCAAGCCCTATGAAGATAGGTTGAGGGACTTGGGAATGTTCAGCCTGGAGAAAAGGAGGTTGAGAGGGGACATGATAGCCCTCTTTAAGTATTTGAAAGGTTGTCACTTGGAGGAGGGCAGGATGCTGTTTCTGTTGGCTGCAGAGGAGAGGACACGCAGTAATGGGTTTAAACTTCAAGTACAACGATATAGGCTAGATATCAGGAAAACGTTTTTCACAGTCAGAGTAGTTCAGCAGTGGAATAGGCTGCCTAAGGAGGTGGTGAGCGCCCCCGCACTGGAAGTCTTCAAGCAAAGGTTGGATACACACTTTTCTTGGATGCTTTAGAATGCTTAGGGCTAATCCTGCGTTGAGCAGGGGGTTGGACTAGATGGCCTGTATGGCCCCTTCCAACTCTATGATTCTATGATTCTATGATTCTATGATTCCTAGAATCCTAGAATGGTAAGGGACCATACAGGCCATCTAGTCCCACCCCCCATGCTCAAGGCAGGATCAGCCTCAAGCTGATCAGAAGGATCTGTCCAGCCGCTGCTTGAAGACGGCCAGTGAGGGGGAGCTCCCCACCTCCTGAGGCAGCCCATTCCACTGCTGAACTACTCTGAGATCCCCCCCCCCGATATTTAGCCAGTACTGTTCTACACATAGTTTAAACCCATTACTATGGGTCCTGTACTCTGTTGCCAACCTACAGAAGGTAAAGGTAAAGCTATCCCGCCCTCTAGCATTTTCATGGCAGACTCAATACGGGGTGGTTTGCCAATGCCTTCCCCAATCATTACCGTTTACCCCCCAGCAAGCTGGGTACTCATTTTACCGACCTCGGAAGGATGGAAGGCTGAGTCCACCTTGAGCCGGCTGCTGGGATTGAACTCCCAGCCTCATGGGCAGAGCTTTCAGACTGCTTGTCTGCTGCCTTATCACTATGCGCCACAAGAGGCTCTACAGAAACACCTACAGAATTTCTCAAAACTCTTTTTTTCTTTTTTGGGGGGGGCAGTTTTTGGCAGAGCTTAAATGTACAAAGCGGAGCTGAGATACCAGGCTGCTTAAAAGAATTTTAAAAAATATATTGTGAAAAGAGAAAACCCCTTTGTAGAGAAAGAGGAGAGAGCCCTAGCAGTCTAATTCAGTTCTGTTTGTTCTGTCTGTTGGGGACGCAAGCCGGGAGGAAGCATGCTTAAAGGAGCAGGAAGTCTCCAGTTGGGCCAATCAGGCTGCAGGAAGAGATAATTTGAAAAATATCGGGAAGTTACTAATCTAACTATGCTAAATGCACATCTCCTCTGATGCCCCCTGGAGGATACTCTTTATATGCATTTTAATCATGCACCCTACAGCTCTTGCACATTCCAGCAGTTGGGTCAATTTTCTTACCGATTTGGGCATCCACTTTCCCTTTTTTTTAGGTGCTCTACAGTGAGGCTTTTGAAGGCGTCCATCCTTTTGAGGTCTTTTTGTAAGGAACAGTTTGAAAATTTAGAGGCACACCTTTCACATTTTTGCTTTTGTTTGACGGATGTTTTCTTTGTAAAGAAAACCGGTTGGAATAAAGATCAGACATCCAGTCGGTGGCTCACAAATCCCATGTACGGTTCGTCTCGAAAAGGATGTCAGAGAGAGCTGCAAAAGAGACCAAAAAGAGCAATTGGAATGATCAAAGAGTTGGAGCGCTTGAAAACCAAAACTGTTCAGGGCTTTTCACTTCAGACAACAAAGCAACTGAGCATTCAGTTACATGGTGTGTTTTTCCCCCCCCTGTACTTATTTTCAACAGCTTTTTTATTTGCAAGTCCAGCCTTATAAAGGAGAACAGAGAGAACGTCTCCCCTATTGCTGCTGCTATTATAATAATTATTATTCTTTTCATCATTATCATTATGACTACTACTATTACTACTACTGATTTAGGGTTCTTGTTATGAATGGTCACAGTGAGATATTTGACAGGCAGGTGGTGTTTTACAATTCGAGATCTAGTCAAGTTCTTGGGAACTGCAGAGGTATCTTCACAAGTTTCTTGCTGGTTCAAGCAACACTATCTTCTGGAGCCAAGCTGGTATAGTTGCTCAATGTCTAGAACAGGGGTAGTCAAACTGCAGCCCTCCAGATGTCCATGGACTACAATTCCCAGGAGCCCCTGCCAGCATTCGCTGGCAGGGGCTTCTGGGAATTGTAGTCCATGGACATCTGGAGGGCCGCAGTTTGACTACCCCTGGTCTAGAATGTCCAGGTGTGACTTGAAACTTCTAGGCCCTCCTCCAAGAGCTCCAATGACAACAGGCAGGATAGTCACCTTTTCCTTCCAGAGGCACACTAACTCTACTTGTAGGTCTTGGTATTTCATTATCTTCTCCTGTTCTTTCTTTTCCATTCTGCTTTTTCCTGGGATTGCAGTGACAATGATCTGAATGCTATTTCTCATTTTCTTTCTACAGCTGTGAGATTGGGGGTGGGTGGGTTATGCACCAGGGGCTATCTGTTTGCAATTGGAAGTCCCAAAGAATCTTTGGTTCACCATTCTCCATGAGCTCATCTGGTTTGTGTTCCTACGAATTTCTGGCTGTTGGTAAGCCATATTTCTTGCAAAGATCCCCACGCAAGTCTCTATTGATGATCCTTATAGTCTGTTTGAGCAGTTTTACTGTAGGCAGTGACCATGTGGTTGACTTTTCCATCCTTTGTCTTACCAGGTTGACCTTTGCTGATTTCACTAGTCTTCTGAATCCTGGCCTTCATACTTTTCATTTCCAGTGCCTGCTCTTGTGCAGCTAGAATGAGTCCGTCCATTTCTTTAAGTTCCCATTTTGGAGCTACTTCCTGGTATTTTGACTATCTATGTTGTTCTCTACCTGTCAAAAATAGCCCACTAAAGTGGTTTTCTTTCCTATTGTCAAAGTGAGTTTTGATTTCAGATTTTTTGTCATCTTTGTGGGTTTCTGCAAACATGATTAAGACTTCCTTGTACCTTTCAACTAGATGCTTCTCGTTGCTTTTCTCGGAGTAGTCATTCTGTGCTCATTTTTCTTCTTCAAGTGAACCTGTACATGAAGCTGCTTTCTACTGGATTGAACCTGAAACCTTCTACATGCAAAGCAGAGGTCCTACCACCACAGTCCTTGCTTGGTTCATTCTCAGAAGACCTCTTCCACCTAATTTTAGAATCACAGACTCACAGAATCATAGAGTTGGAAGGGGCCATACAGGCCATCTAGTCCAACCCCCTGCTCAACGCAGGATCAGCCCAAAGCATCCTAAAGCGTCCAAGAAAAGTGTGTCTCCAACCTTTGCTTGAAGACTGCCAGTGACTGCCATTTTCTTTAGATGGAGCCAGGAACTCAGGTTTCATTGTGAGGTGGTCTTTCTAAAAATGGTTTGAAATAAAGGATTGGATCCCACAAGTTATTCAGCTGGTGGGAAAGTGAAGAGGGATCCCCTTTGACCACCAAAGAGTCTATGTTGGGGACAACAGGGCCAACATAGTCAAAAGCTACGTGAGACTATGATAAAGAGGAGAGCTGGGTGAGGCTGAAGCTGGCATAGTGTAGCAGTCAAGAGTGGCACCCTTTTGTCTGGAGACTTGGGTTCGAATCCCCACTTCTTCACATGCAGCCAGCTGGGTGACGTTGGTCCAGTCCCAGCTCTCCCTCAACCTCGCCTACCTTACAGGGGCAGAGTCTGCACTTATTTGTTTATTCCTTTGTCAATCCTGTTGAATTCAGATCGCTTTGAACTCGGGTCTTCCTCTTCCCCCCCCCCCATTGAAACAGGAAAGTGTTCTGCACGTGGTTAGGGTAGTTCAGAAGGGGGAGGGAGCCAAGCCTCTTTCTTTTCTTGAAGGGGGGGGAAGGAGCCAAGCAGGGAGCCTCTTTCTTTTCGGGGGGGGGGGGGAGAAGATAAAAAAAGGCAGAGAAGGGAGAAAAAATCCAGGACCGACAGAAGTTGAGAGAAATTAGGGGCTTCTCCTTTAAGGCAAATTCGTCACATGACCACCTGTGGCCAATCACAGGTCCTCTACCACAGAGGAGAGCCCAGATTCAAAACAATGCAATTTTATAATATATTCAGGATTAAAAGCACTCTAAGATATCACACAGTAAAGGTAGGGTCACTTCGGATGAATCCTTCCTGCTGCAGAAGGAAAATTTAAATTGCCCCAAATCCAAACGGAAATCGCATTCTGTGTAGAGGGCAGGGACTGAATTGATCTGGGGTTGGAATAAAAGCTCCGTGCAGTTTACACCCAGGTGTCTGCTGTGGGGAGATGAAGGGAACGTGTGATTGTAAGGTAAAGAAAAGCAAGGGATAAAAAAAAACCCTACTCTTCTTCTTCAAAAAGGCTATATGACTCCAACCCAGATTATTATTTCCACTTTTGTGTCAGACAATCAAGAGAGAAAAACAAACCATTCTGCTGATAAAATGAGAGTCTCTCTTGGTGTAAGAGGACCTTGAGAAACGGCTGAAGTGACATACAAAAACGCAGCTATTTTGGAACAAACGGATTGATTCAAAGAAGGATAATAGATCTGGAGTAAGGCTGAGGGCTAATCAATAGGGACACAGGCCCATTAAGAGGGATAATAACTTGTTGCAGAAAGCTCTGCTGGGCTTAGGAACTGTGCTACGAGCTGCTTAATAAGAGTGTTGATTGAAAAGGAAAAGAGTCAGCACAAGCTGTTTTTCTCAAATGACCAGTCTGTTGTGATACCCAAGCAGCAGATGGGAACATAATAAGTCAACATGGCTGGAAGAGGATTCCAGAGTATTGCCTGTTGCTCATTTTCGTTCATCTCTTCTGCTTCCAAAAGGCTCTAATACAGCCTTTCTCAACTTTTTTTTTACCATTGAGAAACTCCTGAAACATTCGTCAGGCTTCGAGAAACCCCAGACGTGGCGTGATTGTGTCAAATATGGTTGGGAAGAGAGGACACGCCCACCCGGGGCCCGTCCCTTCCTCACCCCTTCCAGGCCCATCACTGGCCATTTGGGGAGGAGGGACCATATATGGTCATATCACCCAATGAATGTTTAACAAAAATTAAAAATATATAAACAATTAAAGCATCCAAGAAAAGTGTGTATCCAACCTTTGCTTGAAGACTGCCAGTGAGGGGGTCTTCAAGCAAAAGTTGGATACACACTTTTCTTGGATGCTTTAGGATGCTCTGGGCTGATCCTGCGTTGAGCAGGGAGTTGGACTAGATGGCCTATATGGCCCCTTCCAACTCTATGATTCTATGATTCTAACTTCCACCCATTTGGGAAACCCTTCCAGGTCTGTCAAGAAAGCCCATGGTTTCATGACACCCTGGTTGAGAAATAGGTAACATGATGACATACTAAAAGGCGCTTTTGTGTTCAGTTTTTAGTTGTGAGTTGTGGTTTCGGTACAATGAGATGGCTATTGCAATGCTCCTGGTTTCCAGAGTCATGTCAGTAGAACCACAGAATCATACATGTGGATGCACATGTCCAATAGCCCCCTACAGATCAGCAAGAATTTCAGGGTACAAGCTTTTGAGAGTCAAAGCTCCCTTCATCAGCTACTAGCTTAAGATGCTACTGGACTCGAATCTACCTTATCTAATGTGGACCAGTACAGCTACTCACCTGAACATTAGCATTCGTAATGCATAAAAAGTACTGCCAGAACCTTTAAACCAGGGATTCCCAACCAGGGTATTGGAGAACTCTAGGGTTCCTCAAAAACTCCCCAGGGGTTCTATGGCCTTTCTCAGAAGAAAGGATGTGTCATAATCACCCTCTCGAACTTCTCGGGAGTGTTAGCTTAAAGGTTCAACAGACCTGCTGGTCCCTCACCCATCCCTGACCCCACATTCATGTTTCTTTTCTATACCTTCCCTCCCCTCCTCCATCCCACAGTTCATGACCAGTAGAGACTCTCTCCCCCACTGCAAAGAGCTCTCCCTTATCTATCTTCATCCTTGGTTCACATAGTAGGGGTTGGAAATTTATTGCCAGGGAAGGCAGAGGGCACAGACTGAATGCCTCTTGAATTTGCGCCTTTTAGATCGAAAGCCTTCTCTATGAGAATGATCTCTCCCGCTTAAATTAACCCCTTATATATATATATATAGACCTGAGGGGGCCAACTGTGCTTGTCTCTGTCAATGTTCTTGTTCCTGCCAAGCTTTGTCCCACTTCACCCCATGGAATCCCCCAATAAAGACTGAATTCTTTGCACCACATGTGTGCAGAACAGTTCTCTATGAGAGGACCAAAAAAGCCCTGGTCAGGGCCCATTCTATCTCTTTAGGGCCAGGGACCCTGAACAGATTTCGAAAGCTCGGTCGTAATACTCTCTGAGGGAGATAAGAGAAAAGGCCATCCCGTAGATGCAAATTATATCAGGGAGATATAATGACGTAGATTTCCCCGTCCAAAGTGGCTATTTCCCACCCTCAAATTCATGAGGGATGTCTTCCCAGGAGTTGGCAACCCTTGTGAGACCCCCTGCCTGTCATTTCCCCCCACCCCCACCCACCCGCAATGTCTCCCTTCTCTGAGACAAGCCGCCTTCTAATGGCTGCTCAGAGACAGCGAATAGGACATGGTAGCCGTGAAGTGTGATTCCAGACTCATTTTGTTTCAGCCGCAGGGGCGTAGAGTCCTTTTTCTTGGCAACAAATCAGGATTTGGTTGCCAGAAGGCTCCTCAGGATTTCTCATCTTTCTCATCTTGAAGAGAACCAACTGCACAGCTAAAGGAAGCTCAAGTCCCCGCAACTCCCTTCCTGTCATGAAGCATCGTGTCCCCCGCCTTCCAAGTGTCACTTTGGTGCTTCTTCCTTTCACAGGTGATGGCTCGGTAGCCTGAATGTGTCAGGAAAATTTACGAATGCACAAACTCCTTCCTCTGTCGGCTGGACTCAGTCTCACTAATGATTCCTTTTGGGAGTCAACTACAAGTACAAGCTAGGCAGCAGTCTAAGACGATAAGAGCAGTTTTGCAGGTGTTGATGATGGTCTGTCTAGTGCAGGCGTCCCCAAAGTGGTACCTGTGGGCATCATGATTCCCCACCAGCCTCTTTTCTGCTGCTCACCAGGTGATTTTCGAAAACGAGCAAGGCTACATGGGGCATTTGTGCAGCAAGGTTTCTGAGTATTGGAGATATGCTTGGCTCTGAGGGTTTTTAAAATATGCTATTATTATTATTATTTGATTTATTTCCTGCCACTCCCGAGACTGGATTCAAAAGGAAAAGAGCCAGGATGGGCTGTTTTTCTCAAACAATCTGTCTGTTGTGATGCCCAAGCAGCAGATGGGAACACCATAAGTCAATATGGCTGGAGAGGATTCCAAGACTTGCGGCGAGTTACAAAGTGTCTGATAAAAACTCCAATGAAACCCCATTAAAACAGGACAAAAACCACAGAACAACCGGCACAGACATGGCAGAATTCATGGCTGGCAACACTTCATTGTGTCAGTATGACAGAGGAATGAGCACCCAGTGTAGGACTAAAACAAAGAGAAATACTGTGGGGCAGAAACAGCTAATTACAATGAACATCCAATAACAAACTTGTCGCAGTTTCTTCCTTCAGTGATTTTAATTGGCAGCAGAATTTGCTTGAAGTAAAAAAGAACTGAAAATGTTTCGGTGTGTATCTTCTTCAGTTCTGTTCAGTAAGTCCGTTAGCAAACGATTCCACAAAAGAGCAACTTATACAAAAGGGGAAATTTTACATGAGTGATGGAATAAGGGGTGAAATTATATTTTTTTGTTCTGCAAAGAGAAGCTTGGTGTACCAGACTGTTTCGTAACAGAAGGCCCAGAAACTTGTGCTTGACTGTATCTGATATGTTCTATTCTCAAGGCCGTATGCAATTGTTTATATTAACAAGAGAACTTTTGTAACCTTTTCCTGGTGACTTAGCCTAATGGCAATGGGGTGGTCCTGTGGGATGTGCAAGGGGTAGAGACCCCAGGTTATTGGTTTGACCCAAAGGACATAATCTTTCCCTGCCTTCAGTGGGATATTATAAAGTTTGTTGCTTCTATGTTTCTATGATTCTAATTAATCTAGTGATCTGTTGTAGAAGTACCCTGACAACATCAACAGAATTATACATGTGAAGTTTGAAAATGTACAGAACACAGAAGGCCAGATCCTGAAGATGAAACTCAAATACTTTGGCCACCTCATGAGAAGGAAGGACTCCCTGGAGAAGAGCCTAATGCTGGGAGCGATCGAGGGCAAAAGAAGAAGGGGACGACAGAGAATGAGGTGGCTGGATGGAGTCACTGAAGCAGTCGGTGCAAACTTAAATGGACTCCGGGAAATGGTAGAGGGGGTTTTATTCTCGATTGTAACCTGCCGCGAGTCAACTCTGAGAGTGGTGGGTAAAAAAATCCAATAAATAATAATAATAATATAGATTTTAAAAATTGAACAAAAGTTAGGAAAGAAAGGCAAATCCTTGCTAAAATTCACATCAAGCCTCTAAAACAGGGATAGTCAAACCTGTGGTCTTCCAGATGTTCATGGACTACGATTCCCATGAGCCCCTGCCAGCAAACGCTGGTAGGGGCTCATGGGAATTGTAGTCCATGGACATCTGGAGGACCACAGGTTTAGACCCCTGCTCTAAAATATCTCTGTTTCTAAAACAAAAGGGCCCACACACAGAGCAATTATGACACTTATAGTGTCCACAGACATGGACACTCTTAGGACCACAAAAAAATATCAGAGTGAATCGATAAGTCCCTAATGGTAGATCAGGACTTCTTTGCCCTCTCTTTTGTGATCCCCACCTCCTCTTGGGGATTTTGGATGGGCCAGACCTCTTTTGGAGGCCCCTTGTCTAGCTCAAGAAAGTACCAGCCCACATCCAATTGTTCAGCTCTCCTGACAAAACAGCATTCCTGTTTTTAAAAGAGGGTGCAGTGATTTTTTTTACCAATTCCCTTTTAACTCTGTGGAAGTCTGTGGCCACCATTGAACCTTGTGGCAGGGAGTTCCACCGGATGGAGAAGTTCTTCCTTTTCATCCGTGGTGAACGTTCTGCCAACCAAGTTTCATGGTGTCCTGAAGTTCTAGCATTATGGGAGCGAAGAATTAAATCTCCATCTACCCACCAGGCATCTACTTTGGATGTCAGCCATATGCGTATTTTCAGTGTCTGCTTATTCCCTGCTCCCTTTCCATCCTGCCATGAATCACAGCCATTCATTGGGGATTTAATTCATTAATTTTCTTCAGTCTTCCATCTCCCCCACTCCTGTGTTCGCACATAAAGGAGGCAGTGATTCAGAGGAGACCTTGGAAACTAAGTGCAGAGAACGGGTACAGACATAAGTACAGATGAAAAGCTTTTACTATTAGACGTTTATTCCCTTTGTTCCCAAATGACCTTAGAGCAGTGGTTCTCAACCTTCCTAATGGCATGACCCTTTAATACAGTTCCTCATGTTGTGGTGACCCCCAACCATAAAATTATGCAAGTGTTCTTTCACAGAAATTAAATCAAAACTGAGCAATAGCGTGAAGGTCCATGGTTCATAATTGTATATAAAAAAATTTCCCCAGGGTTTCTCAGTTCAGTTCTGCCTCTTGTCCCATCATGCCGATTTTGCTCCTTTCTGCTGTTCCAGACAGACGAATGCTTTATCTCGATCTATCCCACAAGGCTGTTGTGTGGATGGCACCCCCCCCCCCACCGGCCAAGCTGCTTGCCCTGCCACGACCCCTGTGAAAGGGTCATTCGGCCCCCAAAGGGGTCTGGACCCCCAGGTTGAGAACCACTGCCTTAGAGTGATGTGTACATCACTTCCTGTCCCTCCCTCCTTGCAATCCTGTCAGGAAAATTAGAGAAAAGAAATGACTGGCCCAAAAGGTGGGGTTGCCAGCTCTAGATTAGGAAATTTTGGGTGATTTGGGGGTGGAGCCTGGTAAGGGCCAGGTTTGGAGAAGGGCCAAATGGGTTAAGTCAATTGCAACCTATGGCGATCTTAGGAATCGATACCAAAATCAACATCCTGAAGATTAAGGGTCTTTTCCAGCTCCTGCACAGCTGCCCTTCCCAATCTCAGTCTCCTTCTGATTTCCTGGTGGACAACGGAGCCAAGGAATGTTCATAAGCTTCATTTGCTGAATATTCAAGCGAATGTTCAGTGTATGGAAAGGGACAGAACGAAAAAGCATCCAACAGATTCCCCCTAATGAAGTTGCAGGTGAAATGCGTTGAGATTGTGGAACTACATTAATGGTGCTCCTTCCCTCCGCACCGATTTGCTTCTTCATCTTCATTCAGCATGAAATGAACAGCAGAAGCTGCCGTATTCCAAGCCTTGAGAGTCAGCGTGGTGTTGTGGTTAAGAGCTGCAACGTCTTATCTGGAAAACTGGGCTTGATTCCCCGCTCCTCCTCAACATGCAGCCAACTGTGTGGCCTTGGGCCAGTCACTGTTCTCAGAGCTCTCTCAGGCCCACCTACCTCACAGAGTGTCTGTTGTGGGGAGGGGAAGGGAAGTCAATTGTAAGCCACTTTGGGACTCCTCCAGGCAGTAAAAAGTGGGGTATAAAACCCTCCTCTTCCTCCTCCTCCTTCTCCAATTTGTCTTCTTCTTCTTCTTCTTCTTCTTCTTCTTCTTCTTCTTCTTCTTCTTCTTCTTCTTCTTCTTCTTCTTCCCTAAGGTTATAAGAAACTCACTCTGCTAACCATAAAGACATGTTTTACTTGCTCAACCTGCATGTGCAGTATAAAAAATATACCAGCACCTGTATGACATGGAAGATACGGGTTCCAGGATTGGATCTTGGTTTCCGAAATTCAAAAGAGCACTGGAAAGGTCATGCAGTCTGACCCTAAATCCATTTCCAGAGGCTTCATGACCCATTTGGGGGTCCTGACCCATAGTTTGGGGAATGCTGATTTGTAGCAGGAAGATCCCATGAAGCTTTTTAGAGCCCAATCATAAACCGAAGCTAATTTCTTCTTGGATCTCACTTCAGGTCCCTGCAGGATCACAGCCTTAAAAAGATGCCTTCTGTCCTTCTCTCCTTTTTTAAAAAAATGTTTCATAATGTCCAGATGGGTGATGAGCTCTGATGAACTTGAAAGCTGGCAAAGAATTTGGGGTTTCCAGCTTTTGAGTTTCAAGCTTTCAAGTTTTAAATTGTAAAGGGTCATTCTCCAATAGGCCATTCCCTTTTTGTAATTCTGATGACAGGATTTCACTGCTCTGATAAGAAGGAGGGACAATATTAAAGGTGCTGCAGCTGAAAGACAATCTGCAGGGGGGGGCAGTTTTATCTACAACCGTGGTTTTTATTTTCTCCCCCGCAAACAAAAGAAACTCATTCAAAGACATTGCTCATTGCAGTAGTTTATATCGATATAGCCAGGCAGGCAATCATTCTGGTGGTTATTTCATAAGATGGGAGATATAGAGTTTATCTTGTCCTCTTGTTCTCTCCTTTATCAGATTTCTCCAACTGGGATCATTGTGCTTAAGTCATCGCATGCTAGAAGATATTCTCGGCACCAGAGATCGAGGGCAATATAAACTCTCTCAATGTACACGACTCAACATGGTCTCTCAAATAGTAACCTGGCTCCGCTCATTTGGCAAACTGGTCCCCAACTCCTCTGATTCTGCAGAACCATCAAGTTGCCCAATCATGCTTTTCTGTGTGTGTGTGTGTGTAGCTTGGTTAGGAGTGCGGACTTCTAATCTGGCAAGCCAGGTTTGATTCTGCACTCCAACACATGCAACCAGCTGGGTGACCTTGGGCTCGCCATGGTGCTGATAAAACTGTTCTGACCGAGCAGTGATATCAGGGCTCTCTCAGCCTCCCCTCCATCACAGGGTGTCTATTGTTGGGAGAGGAAAGGGAAGGTGAATGGAAGCCGCTTTGAGACTCCTTCAGATAGAGAAAAGTGGCATATAAGAACCAACCCTTCTTCAGTAATCTCAGGGCTCTCTCAGCCTCCCCTCCCTCACAGGATGTCTGTTGTGGGGAGAGGAAAGGGAAGGCGACTGTAAGCCGCTTTGAGACTCCTTCGGGTAGAGAAAAGCAGCATCTAAGAACCAACTCTTCTTCCTCTTTAGTAATATCAGGGCTCTCTCTGCCTCCCCTCCCTCACAGGGTGTCTGTTGTTGGGAGAGGAAGGGAAGGCGACTGTAAGCTGCTTTGAGACTCATTCGGATAGAGAAAAGTGGCATATAAGAACCAACTCCTTCTTCTTCAGTAATCTCAGGGCTCCCTCAGCTTCACCTCCCTCACAGGATGTCTGTTGTGGGGAGAGGAAAGGGAAGGCGAATATAAGCCACTTTGAGACTCCTTCGGGTAGAGAAAAGCAGCATCTAAGAACCAAATCTTCTTTTTCTTCTTTATAATGCAGTCAAGTCTCAGCCAACTTAAGGCGACCCTGTAGATTTTTCAAGGAAAAAAACAAAGGTGGTTTCCCAATGCCTCCCTTCCTTTCTCCAATTCCTTAGTGAACTCACATCCAAATCCTTACCAGGACAGACCCTGTTTAGCTTTTGAGATATGACAAGATCAGGCTAGCTTGGACCTCCCTGATCAGGGCATTAATCCTTGGTCTACCCTAAATTGCAACATTGAGAATTAAGTATCTCCGTCAATATTCCAACTGCTTCCTGGGATCTTATAGAATCATAGAATCATAGAGTTGGAAGGGGCCATACAGGCCATCTAGTCCAACCCCTTGCTCTACGCAGGATCAGCCCAGAGCATCCTAAAGCATCCAAGAAAAGTGTGTCTCCAACCTTTGCTTGAAGACTGCCAGTGAATAGACAGTGCATCACTGTTCCGGAGACAGGGCTTCATCGACATCCTTGTGGCTAACAGCCACTGATGGCCTTCTGCTCCACATGTTTATCCGATATGCAATTTAGAAATGTTTTAGTCCAATTATGCATAATTGTTTTGTCTCATGCTTTGATCTGGGTGTTTCTCAGCCAAGAATATGCCACGACGGTCCCCGTTCTTCCTGCCATATTTAATCTGCCTTTCTTTAGGGTCAAGAACATGTCAACATAATGAAAATGTTGGAATGCTCCGTGCGGCCTCTTACCACGACAAAGTGGCCTCTGCTTTTGCTCCAATTAGATCCGAGGGGACTTCATCACCCGTATTAAGGGGAAACGGTTCTCGGGCTTAAACGCTTCTTCGGCAGCGTGGTCACAAAGAGGGCCAAACATACCCAGAACTGCTGGCTGCCAGCCTGGAAGGGAATCTTCACAGATGAGGGCTCCGCTCGTCATTGGTGGGCCTACGATGGAAAACACATGACGTTTTTAATTCTCCTCTGCTGCCCCAAAGCCTGGGCCATTTTGCAGTGGCACAGCAGGAAGATCCCAGCAGATCCCCACCCAGATGGTAGCCGTGACCCTGGGAGGTGCTCTCAATCTGAAACCGAGTCGACGAACACCCTGGACCATTCGCGTGGCGGCGTTTCATGCAGCTTAATCTTTAACAGCGATGGGAAATCGCCTGCAATCTGTTGCATCCATCCAGAGCGCATGAATAGCTA